>NC_057807.1:349484077-349784077 GCF_018294505.1 Triticum aestivum | reverse complement strand
ACATGCCTTTTGGTCTATTTGTTGGAGTGAAAAATCATTTTCAGAGCAGGCGTGCTTGTTTGTGATGAGACAGTTGAAACATTTGTGTTAAAGAACTATGTGCCAACAGGGGTATTCTGCGCCAAGATGAGTAGTACACAACACAGCAAGAGTGCAAATCATATATTAAAGAACTATGCGCCACCAGGATGCCCCATGCTTATGCTTGTGAGAAATTATATGAGGTTGCAGTTTGACAGGGAAGTAGAAGAGAAGTACGAGGAGAAGCGGACGAGAATTGTAATATGGTTTCATTATTTACTATACAAATATTTAGTTGTGTTTGACATGGACCATCATGGGTGCATTGCAAGGTTTGATAACTGTTGCCAATTCAGAAGGGGGATTTGCCTCATTGAAGATACAGATAAATGATTTTCTGACCTCATATCGATTCTCACTTCCATTCCTCATGTCTCCTATGTCTTGTGTCTCTTACATAGGCAGAACGACCTGGGCCGTAGATTATACGGTGAACGAGGGCGGCGGCAACACTAGAGCGCGACAAGGCTGGTTGAGGTATAATTTATTTAAATCATTTACTTACAGACTAATGTTCGCTATGCTTCTCTTAGTGAACGCGTGTAATTTTGTGTGAGAGCATCATGGGTGCACTGCTAATTTAATAATCTTAGCAATGTAATGTTAATCCACCTAATAAGATATAATAGCTACAATTAGCAGACATGCATCCATCTTCATGTTTCTATGGTATTAATCATTTGGGAGTAAATTTGCTAACCCCAGATCCTGAAATATACTTTTTTTATCAGTTTTGCTAGAACTCATCTAGATGAGATATAATTTGGTCTCATTCACCTTTTATAGCCATTGGATGTGATGCTATAAGATGCGTGTGTGCTGACGTGGATTGTATCTGTTCTTGTTTTCAAAGTGAATGAGACCAAATTATATCTCATCTAGATGAGTTCTAGGTACTCCCTTTTTTTATAGAACTCTACATCTCGCTGGAGTGAACTTGTTTCCCAGATGTCTCATGCCAAAGTCTGAGGCACTTGCGTACTTAGCCATGCCATTAAGAAGCCAAATCCATAGGTGGTATTCATCCGCACTGTTGCCTGACTGTGAAGCTCCGCCACCATGCGAAACCCTATCAAGCCACTCAATGTATTCTTCTTTCTTCTGATTGCATGTTTTGTATATGTGGATGCTCGTTTTTTTACGTGCGCGTGCAGTGCGCGTGAGTGTGTGGCAGAGTCCATGTCGTTTTGGTACTTATATGTTCAATGTATATATACACATAAATTGTGTTTCTCTTGCTAGACCGTAATAAACATAACAATATCTACCTTCGCTTGAATAAGTCAATGTTACTCCTCCTTTTGGCCTAAGTAGTTGGCTACGACGATGTGCACTCCTTAGCACGGGGAATTGGCCAGGGACACCATGGAGGGGAGAGAAGATGGCGGTGAGAGGAAGACATGGGCAGAATGTTGTGGTGTCGATGGGAGGTGACAGTGTCGAGGGGAGGTGACAGTGAGAAGTCGTGACGGGGAAAGCAGACCAGGAGAATGAGATGTGGGTGTGAGTGTTGTGCCCTAAGAGTGAATTGGTTTTTTAAGATACAAGGAAAATGAGCGGTGTTTGCTTATTTTCATAGGGGGAAAAGCAGTTTGCAATGAGAGAAATGCCACATGTTATTTCATACAATGACAAATATCACATAGCCTAAAAAGTTATTTCTAAAGAATAATTACCAAAAAGTGATTTATAACTTAGCCTACAGTTTATTAAAATTGCAATGTGATTCAGTCTAAGAAAAAGAACGATGCCATTCACTCCGACTAAAAAGGGTCGATGCACGCATCTAGCAGTTAGTACTCCCTTCATCTCAAAATAAGGGTCGTTGACTTAGTACAAAGTTAGTACAAAATTATATAAAATCTGTTTATATGTTAACTTTTGTAGATCAGAGATAAAAGCTAATTGCTTTGGATGATCTTTGAAAATGTCAATTGATGAAGTCACTACGTAAGAATGGTGGACCATGCACCGGACTGAATACTCATCGAATTTTACATAATTAGAAGACATGCATAAAAATAACTGTCTTTATCAGAAGTTGTATTTCTCTATATGTTTTTCATCATATTATGAGAGAGATAAACATGACTAATGTTGACGTTAAAAAAGAATCAATGGACACGGGACCCAAGGTAATGTCGTTGGAAGCCAAAAAACTTACGGAGTTTTATACAACAATACATGGAATATATATGCAATTAGATAAAACAAAAATTATAAGGCCCGTGGCAACGCACGGGCGTTCTACTAGTCCAACTAGGGTTACTAAAATACTTTTTCAATGAATCTGAAATGCCCTTCTAAAATGTTCATCATATTTGTCTAGAACCTCTGATAAAAATGTTCACATTTTTCTAGGATAGCATTGGGTCACTGAATTAAATCATATTCTATTTGCATTTGGGCATTTAAATTTTATATAATATTTAAAATGTCCAAATATTCATAAAATGAAATGTTTGCTGTTGGAAATAATTCAAACAGTGGCCTCAAGCAGTTTCGTGATTTTTGAGGTTGTATTGGTATTTTTAATAAAGCCCTAAAGTCACAGAAAAATAGAAAACAGAAAATAAAAGGAGAAAGGACTTACCTGGCAAAACTCACCTGCAACCCACCTGGCGGCCCAGCACTATGCTGGCCCAAGCCAGTCAGCTGCTTCCTCCCGCCAGGCAGGCAGGGAGGTGAGCGCCCGTGCAAGCCGAGCTCGCCATACCTCCACCTGCTTGCCGCCGAGCCGCTGGACGCGTGGATGATCTCCTGCTCGTCGCCCCGACCTCCCCGACACCTCATTCGCCCCCTGTGCCTCTCCCTCGCTCTCCCCCGCCATGGCCGCCGCCGCCGCAACCGCGCCGCCGTCGTAACCACAGCCACCGTCGCTTACTCATCGCCCCACCGTGTCCAAGAGCTCCGCCACCGTACACTTCGTCGAGCAGATCGAGCCCCGAGCACTCGTTCGCCCCGGAGCCACCGCACCGACCTCGCTTCACCTCGCCATCGCCGGAGATCCACTTTGCCGCACCGCTCGCTCCAGCTCGTCCCGACCCCGCAGACTAGCTCACCGTCACCGCTGTGAGCTGCTGCCTCTCCTCCCCCTCTCCGTTCTCGCTGTCGCGCGTCGTAGCGACGACACCAAGCTTGCCCGCATGCGCCGCCGCCTGAGCTCGCTGCCGACGTGGCTCCGGCCACGCAACAGCCTGGCCACCGTGTCCAACGCACTCACTGCACCGCGTAGGGCTTGTAGGAGCTAGCCCCGCGCCTCCACGTTCACCGTAGTGTCGAGTTTGAGCTCACCCGAACTCCGGCAGCCACCAAGCTCGTCGCCGGCGTCGTTTCCGGCGACCCCGAGCCCAACCACCAGCACCACTCGACGCGGTTCGCCTCAGGCTTCACATAGGTGGCCTCCACCATCCGTTTGGTCACCGGAGTGCGAACCCGCACCCTCCGCCGCGTTTGGTCATCGCCGGCGGCTAAACGCTGGCGATTTGACACAGTTAACCAGGGATTTGACCCCCCTGGGTCACTGACATGTGGGCACAGCCCCTGGTCAAACCTAGTTTAGTAACTAAACTAACCCTAATTAGTTAGTTAGCTAACTGTGTCACTGAGCAGTGGTTCCCACTACTCAGGTTTGACCTGGACCGCACAGTTGATCTATCGACGCAACACTGACGCAGTAATAGGCTTTTCTGGATTTATTCTTATTCAGGAAATTCCAAAAATTAGTGTAAACTTCAAAAAATCATAGAAATTAATCTATAACTCCAAATGCAAAGATTTATATATGAAAATGATCAGAAAAATCCAATCTATCCATCTGTACTGGTTTCATGCATGTTTAAACAACTTAACCTTGCTGTTTAGTTCAAAACATGATAAAGCACTATTTAAGTTCATAATTTGAGTTTGGGGTTGAACCTTTGGTTCAAAATGATCCAAACCCATTTGGTTGTGATTGCATTAGCCCAACACACTCATATTGCCATGTCATATGCATGTATCATATTGTTGCATATTGTCGTGTATTGATTGTGTTACCGGTGTGTTCTCTACGGTAGGTTCTGCTCCTGCGGATTTCCGTGAATATCCAACTGAAGGACAGTACCCATCTACCGATCTGCCAGGCAAGCAACCACCATTTGATCATATCAATAAAATCCCATGTTCTCGCTCCTGCTCTGATTTACTGCATTTAAGACAACAACGTTTCAAACTGTTGTGTGCTGCGGTAGTTGAACTCATTTCCTCCGCATGACCTGTCATTGCCACAATAACTAGATGAAACCCACTAGCACGTGTAGGAGTTGATTGAGCCATGTATGTGTTTCCTACCTTGCTATGCCTGCTATGCTTAGAGTTGTGTCAGGTCTGGTTCATCTGGATGATGGGCTAGAGTGAAATGATTATGTCGGTGATGAGAGTGAAGTGTTGAACATGATTTGGTAAAGGTATCGATGAGAGGCCATGTAGGAGTACATGATGGGTTGTTTCATTGGAACCGTTCCTAAGAATTGAGATCTGTATGTGTGATTTAAGATCAGCTACTACCATGCATTGGGATCCTTAATTGACCCTCTCAGCTTATTAACCGCCCTTGTCCTCTGTCTAGGAGTTGCAAGTTGTTTCTGGTGTTTGTAGTATACTGGAGGCCGTGCACAGCGCTGACCCTCGGGGTGGGCTGTGATGCGGCAGGTACGTGGCCCGGTGTACCGAGGTGCCCGTTTGGTGTCTCGGGAACCCTGCACACATCGTTCGGGGCCATATGTGGAAACCTCGGCCGGACTCCCTGCGGATGGAACCTGAATAGGCGATAAACCTGGACTAGGGATTTGTGTGGTTAGTCAGGTCGTGGCCGACACGATCGCTGGGCTTCCGCTTGAAGGTTGCCGAGTACATGCCGTGTAAACGGCGATAAGTGGTGAGAGCGTGTGTGAAGAAGTACACCCCTGCAGGGTTAACATCATCTATCTGAATAGCCGTGTCCACGGTAAAGGACCACTTTGTTGCCTATACAGTTCACAAACAAGTAAATGGAAACTACTAAAAGCCTCAAGACAAGTGTGAGTGTCGTGGATGGCCCTTCCGTAGGAAGACGAAAGAGGATCCATGTTAGTGTATTGTTGTGGTGGGTAGTGGACTCGTGTGCGCAAAACATTTACAAGTTGTTGTCTCGTAGTATAGTTTAGCCAAGAGTCGAAGTTGGCTTGCTGCAATAAACTCCACCATCCCTTTGTTGATAATGTGCATGTATGTAGTATCTGATGTAAGTCTTGCTGAGTACCTTTGTACTCATGTTTTCCTAATTACTGTTGCAGAAGAGAACGTCGCCCCTTCTGAAGGGTTTTATGTAGAACTCGACGTTGATGAATAGCTTGATGCCCAGGTGGTGACCCTGAGCATGTGAAGGGCCTTTGTAGATAGATGGGCTTCATCAAGCCTTTTACTTTCTAGTTGTCTGTACTCAGACAAGTTTGCTTCCGCATGTGCTTGTATGCTTGTATGACTTGAATGTTGGGTCGTCTGACCCCTATCTGTATGAATGATATGTATGGCTCTCTAGAGCCTTCTAAATAAAGTACTTGAGTTGTAGAGTTTTGTTGTCATGCCATGTTGTATTTGCACACATCGAGCATATTGTGTGTATGATTTGAAATGCTTGGTATGTGTGGGATCCGACAACCTAGTTGTTATCCTTGGTAGCCTCTCTTATCGGGAAATGTCTCCTAGTGCTTCCACTAGGCCTTGGTAGCTTGCTACTGCTCCGGAACACTTAGGCTGGCCGGCATGTGTCCTTCTTCGTTCCTGTGTCTGTCCCTTCGGGGAAATGTCACGCGTTGTTCCTTTGAGTCCTTGTAGCTTGCTACGACTTGGGTTCATATGTTGCTGACCGACATATTCGTTGTTGGGTCATGTATGCCTGTCCCTGTAAGTTAGCGCCACTTTGGGTTAACGACTAGTCATGCCGGCCCGGGTTCTTTGTCATATGGACGCTAGCGACACTATCATATACGTGAGCCAAAAGGCGCAAATGGTCCTGGGCCAAGTAAGGTGGCACCCGTGGGAATACCGTGCGCGAGGCCGCAAAGTGATATGATGTGTTACATGCTAGATCGGTGTGACTTAGAATCAGGGTCCTAACAGCGTTGGCATTAGAGCCGGACTGCATGTAGGTTCTTCAAGCCAAACTGGTCGATGTCGAGTCTAGAAATGCTTTAGTTATATGTAGGGGAATTGATTGTGGGATGGAACGTAAGGCTCTTTTTACTCCTTTACCTCATGACATTCTGATCTGAGTCGGTCCATTCTTTCCACGGGGGTTAAGGACTAGGATCTCATCTTTCTATCAGGTTCACGTGTTACTAATCCGTAGACTCTTATAGGATTGTTGGTTACAAGCCCCAGTTCAGTTCTACTACTTCAGTATGTTGTTAGTTGGACCCAGAACCTTGATATGATGTTGTTGAGTGACTATGCAATCCTTTGCAAAATGTCTCAAAATCCTTTTTGAGCATTTACAGCCGTTATGTTGTCCGATTTCTACTAAAAATTCTAATGCCTTTGCATTATTTCGTGTTTCAGATGGCTTCCCGCACCCCACATCAGGTGGTTCTTCTGACCTCGTGCATTGACGTGCCTGGTCACACAGCCATGCTGGTTCGTGTGATGATCGAGACTGGCTATCAATGGTATCCAGAGTATACCGTAGAAGAGCAGTAGCGAGATTTTAATCAGAGTCAGTACATATGCATAGTGAGGATATATCCTTCCTACCCTTGAGCTACCGACCCCCTTCACTGTTCTTACGGGCTCGGAGTTGCCGTGGAGATGTCAGTCCAAGACGCCGCTTACTCCATGATAACTATCATATTCGAGTTGGGCATGCGTCGCTTCAGGACACTGAGTTCTGCTACCTGCCAGTAGCACTTACTGGTTAGGAGGGTTACTACACTGGTCTTTACACTGACACTACTCATGAGGAGTCGCGCCTTCGGACCACCACAGAGATGCTGAAGGAAAGGGACTGTGAGGTCTGTGCCCTCCGGATGGAGCTCTACAACACTCGAGCTGACCACTGGGCCACTCTAACACGGCTTGCACCCGCCGTGCAGACTGGGTATCTTGATATGCGGGATTTGTACCCCGTACACACTCGTTTGCCAGCCCGTATGGACTATCCCGATGTTGGAGGCATCAAACCTCCACGTGGGCGTCGTCTGCCGCCAACCGTGGGACCAAGGCCTCATCCATGTCCTTATGGTCCACAGGCCCCATGCGACCGGGAGTTTCCAGATCCACATGTTCCACTTCCAGGCTATGGGGGTAATCTTTATGAAGATTACTACGGAGACAGAGACGACTGAGCTAGATCATGGCAGTAGTAGTATTGTAATAGTTGTATCTCCACAGTCCTGCGTGTCCTGTGGAATATGACTTAGTGTGTACTGAATTCCGAAGGCGTAGATAAATAATGTATAGGAGCTTGGAATGCCTCTGATGAGATGTAATGTTCTTTCACCGCAGTTGTACTTTAGCTTGGGCTTGTACTAAACTATGTATGGTGTGTATGACCGATGCTATATACTCCCTCCGTTCCTCAATATAAGGTCTATAATTTTTCTAAAAAGTCAAACTTCTCTAAGTTTGACCAAGTTTATAGACAAAAATATCAATGTCTAGAATACCAAATCATTATCACTAGATTCATCATGAACTATATTTTTACATTTTATATATTTAGTATTATAAATCTTTATATATTTTGCCGTAAAGTTGGTCAAACATAGACAACAGTTGACTTTTTAAAAAACTAATACACCTTATATTTAAGAACGGAGGGAGTATATGGCAGTTGATACGTCTCCAACACATGTATAATTTTTTAGTGTTCCATGTTGTTATATTATCATTGTTGGATGTTTTACAATCATTTTATAGTCATTTTATATCATTTTTTGGTACTAACCTATTGACATAGTGCCAAGTGCCAGTTGTTATTTTCTGCATGTGTGGCACCCCGACTCAGAGAAATCGGAACGCCCCGTATTCCAGCCCAGAGATCGAGGAGAAGTCTCTGGATTGACATAGAACAAATCAGCTCTTATTACAAGAATAATAATACAAGGGTCTGATGTTACAAAGAAGCACATCATCACAACGACACTATGCCTGCGATACTACACTTGCTCTATGCTAGCAGCGGAACAACTCGTAGCAGCGAAAATCTTCTAGCAACGGAACAACGACGAAGGTGGTGAACTCCACTCTGCAGGGACTCTGGCTGGGACACGATCTAGCTCGCACGAACGGAAACCACGGCAAGCAATCAAGCAATCACTGCATCACCTACAATCTGGCATGACACGCCAGGTCAGTACATTGAATGTACTTGCAAGCTCACAACAACCAAAAACATCAATGCAAGACAACAACCAAGCAACTAATAATCACGATATGAACTACTAGAATACTGATAAGCCATCATCTCAAATCTCAAGTACCACATGAACCATCTCACACTTGGCTAACCGGCCAAGCAATATACCATCTCGATCACCTCGTGACCAAAGCAAAATGGTGAGCACTTACGGATCACAAACGGAACATCCACATGATCACCTTGTGACCACATCAGAAATTGAATGATCCTTCTCAAGATCATCCCAACATCATCATCATCATCATTATCCTGCCAAACTGTTACAGCTCACAATATCAACATATACATCACCTATAAGTCATTTCGTCATGTGAGTGTTGATCGAACGGTGTGACCTAGCACGAACTTATGCCCATGACCGAGGACACGACTATCGATAGATTAAACACACACACTCTCTGCAGAGGTAGCGCACTTTACCCACACCACGGAACCCATGGCCTTGCACTCCCATTCGGGTGGACCAACGGCATTCCGACAAAACCGATCTACTGCCATGACACTCTCCCGGCCACTCCGACTAACTCCACACTGGGCTAAGTCATGGGTGGCCCCGTGTCTACCCCAGACACCAACGACCACCGTCGTGGCAAAATGGTCCCAAACAGGGACAAGAGATCTCAATACCAACTACAGGCACACAAGGTTATGTCTGCTTACCGGGCCAGGGTACCGCACGCCCATAGCCTTCCCTCGTTGGAGGCACCGGCGAGAGGCACGACAATAGCATCGCATTAGGGCCTTCCCATAAAAGGCAAATGGGGTTGCACTGGAAAAGCCCGGTTCGGTGGCACCTGACCAACTTAATGACGGAATTTAACCCCAAAATATAACTGTGATAACTAATACTCCGATATCAACTATCAAACTAGAATCCAAGTCATAGCAATATCCAAGAAATAATCCAAGCATAATATCGACATCTCAAAATACTCCAAGGGTAGCACAACACTACTGTCATGATGAATCCGAAAACAATAATCCTACTACTTCAATAACAAGAATAAAGCTATTCAGCTAAGATCCACATGTAAACATCATCTTCGAGAATAATACTCCAAGCAACAGAACATCAACTGGCATCATGAAAATAATCATACTATAATCCAAAGGCAGCATGATATCCAAAGTAATACTCCAAAATATAATAACAGATATCATCATGAAACAATCATAATACCAACCACTAATACTCCAATGACAACATGATACTCAACAATTGCAAACATAACTCCTAGTAATCTAAACAACAGCATGGCAACAGCAAGATCAAAATAATACTCCAAGAAAATGCCATGCACATAGTCATGTAGCTAAAGCAATATTTTAAACAAGTTCAAATAAATTAAACCAAATGGAGGGTGTGCCTTGCCTAGGGTGGAAGAAATCACCGGGAGAAAGTGCGAGAAGCTCGCGGAAAGAATTGCCGGAAATCGTTCTCTCTCGGAGGGGGCTGAATAAGGGCAAGGGCATAATGGTCATTTTCAAAATGTTAAAACATGGTGAAAATGGTTCCATCAGAACGGGCTCGACGAAACAAAGAAGTGGGCTTTGGAATCACCTGATTTGGAGCTACGGGTAAAAAGATATGAACGTTTTTCTGCCAGGGACCTATCTGTAAAGAAATGATCACAAACAGGCCCTCGGCTAAAAAAACAGAACGCGCATTCAAGGAAATACGCTTTCGATGGATGAAAGCGTACACTGGAAAAGCCGTGTCCACTTATCCACGTCAGCAGGGGTGGGGCCGCGGCTTGGGGTCGCTGACGTGCGGGTCCTGCAGGGTGGGGCCCGTCACTTATTCACGTCGGCGGGCCGGCCCGGTCAGCGCAGAGAGGCCGACAGGCGGGGCCCGGGGACAGGGTCAACGTGGGGCGCGGTCGTCGTCTTCAACCGCTCGCTCGCCCGCGATCCAGAGATGAGGGGCGCAGCGCCGGCGACGGCCACGACGGCTCCAGCAGCCCCCGGCAGAGCCGAGGCCACCGGCGAGATGGGCGCAGAGCGACGCACGCAACTGGCCCGTCAGCTGGCTCTGGGGAAGGGCTGGGTAGCCGCGGCATGAGGCGACAGAGGAGGCAATGGCCGGACATGGGTTGGCGCTCGCCGGCGACTCAGGCTGCCCCAGGTGGAGCTCGGACCACCTACGGGATCGGGAGGACGCCGCGCATCCATCCTAAAATAGAACAAACGCCGAGGATGAGCGGAATGGCGGCGCCCCACGGAGGCAGAGAGCAACGGCGGCGGCCAACTTTGGGGACACGCGGCCACAAGCACTCCGGCGCCGAACTGAGGGGTTGGGGAGTTGTGCGGGGGTCTGGGTGGTCTAGTGGTTGTGGTAGAAGGAGGAGAAGAGCTCTGGCTTGACTGAATTTAGGAGGGCAGGGGCGGCGGCCATTTGTGGGCAGGAGAGCTCCTCGAGCTCATTGGAGTGGTCGGGCAGGGCTCTGGGAGAGTGGTGAGGCGAGTTGTGTGCTCAGACGAGGCCGGGGCTGGCTATTTATAGCCGGGGGCGGGAGTGTCGCTCTGGCGTCGCCGCGGACGCGTGGCCGGCGCCGCAGACGCGTGTGCGCGCGCTCGAGCTCGGGGGAAGGCGACGGGGGACACAGAGAGGAGCCCACGGGGCAGAGGGAGCCCACGGAGCACGGGGAGAAAGAAGACGGCGACGAACAGAGCCAAATGACCACTGTTCGCCCGTGGTCACGCGGCGGCGAGCGTCAGTGAGCAAGCGGAAGGAGGGGGAGAGGGGTTCAGAGGAACGGAGACGACGAGAGCTAGCTGCTGGACACGATCACGAGCGCGAAGACGACGAGAGGGGGAGGGGCCCGAGCGAGAAGTCATTCAACTCGCGTCCATGGCAATGCCAGAGAGGCGGTCACCACGCGCACTGGTGCACATAGTGCCACAAGAGATGCCAAACGATGTCTGGAGGTTAGTCCTTCGTTGGTAGGTCTCGACTACGCTGGTAACTTGGTTAAAGACGCAGTGGTTAAATGGTAAGCAACCTCTGAAGTTTGCTCCAGTAAACTTGGTCAACTAAGTGTGATCAACAGAGAGATGCTATCGGTCAAATGTTATGTCTGTGGTGTTTAGGATAGGAAGAAATACAATACTGGAGATTTTGGCAGGAAATGGACCAAGATTTAATATAGTTGCTTTGCAACTGCCAAAGCTGGTTAGAAACTAAATTTGGATGATGCACTCACCTGGAGTTATGGAATGGGATGCAACTTGGCAAATCCTCATTATATGGACATATAAAGATTCTGTAAAAAGATCATGCCAAATGGACAAGTCAAAATGACACTTGCTTCACAAACATCATTTCTGTCCAGAAACTTGAAATAATTTTGGCGATCAAATGGCTCAATGAAATGATTCCAAATTGTGTGGAGAGATGTTTTATGGGTACTAGTAAGTTTGCACGTGCAATGCACGTGTATCCTTAGAAAAAAAATTAGCTGTCTATCTTGCATCCAGAATAAAACTTTAATGGTTTACTCATGTCGTTCTCCACCCCTTGTCGCCAAGTTTATTTCCTCCGTCTTATGACTAAGGAAACATTTCATGAAAAATGCCCTCTTTGTCCATGAAATTTTATTGAAAAAATGTATCGTGGTTGTTCACTCTTTTCTTGACAGAATGTTCCATGGTTGTGTCGCTTGGCAATGGCACATTGCAAGTGCCATAACTGTTACATATGTGCCACTTTCAATCATCTCGTCATTTTTCCAAATTGGAATAGTTAAGTTGTGAATTAATGTCACTATATTTGATCCATGAATGCTTACTTAATAGCAGGTGATACATATACCTTATTTTTTCGTGCAAATTCCAACATCGACAAACTGATTATATCGTACCACAAAAGAAAATCCATTTCATCTGTGTAACAAAAGACAAACCTCTCAAGTATTCAATATCAGGAAAGCAAACTGCTAGATTAAGTTCGCATGAGCCATAACTTAATGTTTTTCTGAAGAATCGAAATCTGTGAATCATGAATATCAACGTGGCTTCATCAGAGATATAGCTTCAGATTGTCCATGTAGTTCAAAACAATGGTCTAAAGCAGTGAGATCAATCATTCATTCAATTCAGAGGTGTGTGCGGGATGGGATTAACACACAAGTCAACAAAACAAAATGTCGAGCATAATGTATCTCAGATTGCATTGTGAAAACAAATATAATGTGCTAACTTGTACACAAGTTAATGTAAGTGTGTAATAGAGGTGACATGACACACCATGAACTCATTCTTTTTACCATGCAGTGCATACCTTCCATAAATAAAAAATACCAGATATTAAAATGAACAAAGGTAAGCTCGTAATTCCAGGTGGTTGTTCAGTATCTCCCAATAGTTCCAGCTATACTTTTGATGGTTGAAGACGCAACACACGTGAAGATCAAACAAAAAAAATTCTGCAAGAGTTCTTCTAGATAGAGTTACAACACGTGGCAGATCTGAATAAATACAAATGTATACCAAAACATACAGTCATGTATGGTAATATGCATAAAAACAACAAAAATGAATTTGTAGAAGCTAGCCTTGACTAGGTGCAAGGCCGCGTATCTGGTTCATATCCTACGCGAACTGTTTACTTGCATCAACAACACTAAGACTAAAGTGTGTACATCAGGAAAAAAACACCCTTTTCTATACAAAATACCAAAGCTTATACTACCTTAAAATCCCAGTAGATGAAACTACAAAAGAATCTGAAATTTACCATACACTCATTTAGCTAGCCAATTGTACAATTGTGCATAAGAGAACATGTAGGAAAGGACTCCCAGTCAACCGATCAAGAACCTTGCATGTTAGAATTTCAACACTTGTTATATGAGTGTGAATGTTAAGGCACCAATGAAAAGCAGAGCTAAGAAAAAATGCATCAAAGTTGAGTGGATATATAGATAGACAAAAGAACCGGGTGCCTTGAGAACTAATACAACTTATGAAAAAAGAAATAACTTCAACAAAATTGTCTTAGCTTTGGCTAATAGCAAATAACATGGCAAGTTAACATGACTGAATTGTACGTACTGTCCACTGTGGATTCCAACAAACAACTCCTCCTTACCTCCATATTGTTTTTACGGTATTACGTCCATACTGTTACTGTCATGTGAAAGCACTTTTCTGAACGACCACGTCTTGTATCTCATATTATACTAAACTTTAAATAAGATGATAATGTGCTATCCAAATGACCAAATCTGCGAGCAAAGAAAGAAGATAAAAAAAGCATTCCCATATGGTCGTACGTAGTGCCTGATTACAGTAATAACAACCTTAACAATTAAGTCTGTGGGTGTCCAGGAAGCTATATGCTGAGTTGCATTGCATCATAGTTGGGGCAGCCGCCAAGTGCCTAGGAACTATTACAGCAACGCTTGAGGCGAGTCTTGAACTGCACAAGATCAACTGTGGTTCCTTCCTGAAGGCTGATTGCACAAGACAACAAATGAATGCTTGATCCCCTCTATGCCAGCTGAAAAACGGCAAAAAATAATTGTTGGACAATCTCTTGTCACAATGATCCCCCTCCAATATTAGAGAAGCCAAAAAATGAATGATTGGACAAGGCTAGCATGTCTAACTCGAATACTCTTTGTGGATCCCTAACTGCTTGCTCTGCCGCCGCATCCGCCGCTCTGTCCATCTTTTGCCTGGCATCTGAGATGTAGATTGTAACGCCCCGGATTTGATGCGCCAGGTGTCTGCCAGTTATTCGCCGTCATTGCCATGTCATTTGCTTGCGTGTTGCATTTTGCGATGTCATCATCTGTATTTCATCTGCATGTTTTTCAAAACTTGCATCCGTTCGGGTTCTCCCGGTTCTCTCCGTTGTCCGTTCGGAGTCCGGACCATTCGCGCGCGCTCGTCGCCCCCTCTCAGACCTTGTTTCATGTGCGGGTGTTATACTTTCTCGGAATAGCCTGAGGTTTGCCAAGCGGCCTTGGTATAGCACCGGTAGACCGCCTGTCAAGTTTCGTGCCATTTGGAGTCCGTTTGATACTCCAACGGTTAACCGCGCAGCCCGAAACCCCCCTTTCTCTTTGCAGCCCAACAACCTTCCAAAGTGGACCAAAACCCATCTAACTCCCCTCCATGCTCTCGGTCGTTCGATCACGATCGCGTGGGCAAAAACCGCTCCCCATTTGGACTCTCCTAGCTCCCTCTACCTATAAATATGTGCTCCTCGTCCAAATTCGCAGATGAAACCCTAGCAAACTCCTCACCCGCGCCACCGGACACGTCCGGCCGCAGCCGGACATGTCCACCGCCGCCGCCACATCACCCCGGCCAATCGTAGGCCGCCACCTCAGCGCCGCCGCCTCCCGTGGACAACGGGAGCGCGCCACGTGTCCCGTCGGTCTCCTCCCACCGCGCGGCCGCCCGCCTCCACCGCCGCCAGGCAACCTCGCCCCCGGCCGCCGCCAGCCTCGGCGCGCCTCGCTCCCCGCCGCCTCCGCCGCCCTCCGTCGTCCGCCGCCGTGCCCTGCGCGCCCCGCCAGTCCCCGCCAACCGTCGCCGCCGCCCAAGCCCCTCGCCGGAGCGCCGCGCCTCGCCGGAGCGCCGGCGCCCCGCTCCGCCGACCGCCGCCTCCACCCAGGACGCCGGTGCCGCCCCTGCCTCCTCCGCCCAGATCCGGCGCTGCCCCGCCGACGTCCTCCTCTGCTGGTGCCTCCCCGCCCTTCTCCGGCCATCTCCATCCTTCTCCGGCGACCTCTCCGACGTGCCTCGATTTCCATGCAAGGTTGACCCCCTGAAATTTCTCTAAGTCCCTGTTATTTTTTGCATTATCATGCCATGTTCATCGCATCATATCTCCGTATCCGTCCCGTTTTGTGCGTGTAATATGTCAAATTGTTCGTCTCAACGAGTACTTCATTTCATTCCATTGCACCATGTTCATTTGAGTCCATCTTGATGCCTGAATCATCGTTGCAAGAGTGCTTCATAATGTTGTCTGATGTCTGTTAACAGAACTAGCTCTTTTGTCATTTTTGCCATGATTGATGTGTGCATCTTATGAGGTTGATGTCTACATGTGTTTTGATCTATGCTATGTCTTCTTTACAGAGGTGCTTACCATGTATTTTTGTGATCAATTTGGTGACTAGCACAAGCATGCAAACTAGGCATCGTGATGTTGCTGATTTTAGTTCCTGTTCTGCTGTTATTTTGATGCCATGTAAACTTGATGCTACAGAGAGATCCATGTAATTTTGAGATACTTTAGTAAGGGTGTTTTGGACATATGGTTGTTCTCTATCCATTCATGCCCCTGTTTGCAATTATGGAGTAGTCTAGCATGTCTTTTTCGTGCTCTACTTTTGCTTCAAAATGTTTCCTGGCAGATTGTTTACATGTTATTCAATTTTGCCAAGGTTGTTGTAGTTGATCCTTGCATGCTATGAACTTGTTCGTGCCTTGGTTTATTTCATAAACATGTCTTCTTGCTGATGCTATGCTTATCTTGTCATGCAATGACTTGTGGTGAGTGAATCGAGCTTGTTTAGTAGTGTACTTGCTGTTGCTGTTTTGCTAGGCTGAATCTGTTATTTCGCGATGCTATGTAAACCTGCTTCTACAAATCATTCTATGCATAATCTGGAGATGATCACTAAATATGTTTTATTCTACATGTCATGCTCTATCCATTCATGCCCCTGGTTGAAATTATAGCTTGCTGTAGCTTGTTCATATCTTTCTTCAAAGTTGCTTGATAATGTTGTTGTCAGCCTGTTAACATTAAGTTCAGTTGTTATCATGATTGTTGTTAGTGATACATGCACCCTATGAACTTGCTCTTGCCATGCTTAGCTTCATAAATATGTCTTCTCACTGTTGGGTGCCTTGCCATGCCATGTTTTGCTCTGTAGTGGGTTGCACAAGCTCACCAACATGCCTTCATAATTCTGTTTCTGCCATGTTTGAATCTGTAATATAACTTGCTATGTTTACATGGGTGCCATCATATCTTCTGATCCTTTTTGGCTCATGGTTAGTAAGGGACTTTTGTTCTATGCATTTAGTAGTATCATGCCATGCCTTTGTTTGCCATGATAAGTTCCTGTAACATGTTGTTTGATAGCTCTGAACATTGCAACCTGATGTTATTTTCTGCAAAGTCTGAAATTGTTATTACTTGCAATCTTACCATGTGTGTTTGAGCATGTTCTAGTAGTTTCCGGAGATATCTCAGTGTTCATGTTTTGTAATGCTTTACCTGTACATCATGCCCATGTCTTTTGTTTTCATGTTGAGATGCTGTAGCTTATTGTTTTGATGCTTGCAATATGCCTAGTTGCTGTTTTGGACAGATTGTTGCTATAACTTGTATAGCGTGTGTGTGTTGAACCGTTGCTCCGTTTTAAGTGTGCTCTATATGAAACTTGCTTGATTTTGCATGTAGTTTCATATTATCATGTTGCATCCTTGTTTTGAGGTGTTTGCTTGATGTTTGGGTGCATTTTGCATCAATGCCATGTTTAACTTGTTTTGCTCATATCTTCTAGGACGCAGCTCCAAACTAAATGAACTTTATATGTAACTTGACTAGAATTTCGTGTAGATCATCTTGTTGCATCTTAACTTGCTGTTTAACAACTTGAACATAAGGTTTATTCAGATATGGACCAATTTCGAAATATGCATATGAGGACTTACCGGAATTGTTATATGTTGTTTCCGGCCTCATTTAAACTTGCCTTGATGTGTTGCTCTTATTTGCATCATCTCTTGCCATGAGTAGCTTCATGTAGCTTTGTCATGCATCAGGCTTGTTGTGCATCATGTCTTGTCTATGTGTGGTGTGTTTACCATGTTGTGTGCTTCTTTTCGATAGTTCCTGTTTTGTTGAGATTGTGAGGATTCGTTCGTCTATGCTTGGTTCGGCTTCATCCGTTCGTCTTCTTCATGGACTCGTTCTTCTTCCTTGCGGAATTT
This sequence comes from Triticum aestivum, assembly GCF_018294505.1. Lineage (NCBI taxonomy): Eukaryota > Viridiplantae > Streptophyta > Magnoliopsida > Poales > Poaceae > Triticum > Triticum aestivum. Next base: position 349,766,595 of record NC_057807.1, on the reverse strand, counting down.
CAGGCAAGATGACCGCTACCCTGGATCTCACTACTATCATTGCTATGCTAGTTGCTTTGTTCTATCGCTTTGCTGCGCTACCTATCACCTGTTTATCAAGCCATCCCACATTGCCATGAACCTCTAACCTTTGACACCTTTCCTATGCAAACCATTGCTTGGCTATGTTACCGCTTTGCTCAGCCCTTTTATAACGTTGCTAGTTGCAGGTGAAGTTGAATATTGCTCCATGGTGGACATGATTTTGGTTGGGATATCACAATATCTCTTATATTATTAATGCATCTATATATACTTGGTAAAGGGTGGAAGACTTGGCCTTTTGCCTGGTGTTTTGTTCCACTCTTGCCGCCCTAGTTTCCGTCATACCGGTGTTATGTTCTCGGATTTTGCGTTCCTTACGCGGTCGGGTGATTTATGGGACCCCCTTGACAGTTCGCTTTGAATAAAACTCCTCCAGCAAGGCCCAACCTTGGTTTTACCATTTGCCTCACCACCACCTATACCCTTCCCTTGGGTCGGTCAACCCGAGGGTCATCTTTATTTTAGCCCCCTCGGGCCAGTGCTTGTCTAAGTGTTGGTCCGAACTGAGCTGCCTGCGGGGCCACCTCGGGGCAACTTGAGGGTTGGTTTTACTCGTAGCTAGTCTCATCCGGTGTTGCCCTGAGAATGAGATATGTGCAGCTCCTATAGGGATTTGTCGGCGCATCGGGCGGCTTTGCTGGTCTTGTTTTACCATTATCGAAATGTCTTGTAAACCGGGATTCCGAGTCTGATCGGGTCTTCCTGGGAGAAGGTATATCCTTCCTTGATCGCGAGAGCTTATCATGGGCTAAGTTGGGACACCCCTGCAGGGTATAATCTTTCAAAAGCCGTGCCTGCGGTTATAGGCAGATGGGAATTTGTTAATGTCCGGTTGTAGATAACTTGACACCAGATCCGAATTAAAATGCATCAACCGCGTGTGTAGCCGTGATGGTCTCTTTTCGACGGAGTCCGGGAAGTGAACACGGTCTTTGGGTTATGATTGACGTAAGTAGGAGTTCAGGATCACTTCTTGATCATTGCTAGCTTCACGACCGTTCCGCTTGCTCTCTTCTCGCTCTTATTTGTGTATGTTAGCCACCATATATGCTTAGTCGCTGCTGCAACCTCACTACTTTACCCCTTCCTTTCCCTTTAAGCTTTGCTAGTCTTGATACCCATGGTAATGGGATTGCTGAGTCCTCGTGGCTCACAGATTACTACAACAACAGTTGCAGGTACAGGTTATGCGATGATCATGATGCGAGAGCGATGCTTGCTTGCGTTGAGTTCTTCTTCTGCTTCTTCGGTCAGGGGATAGGTTCCAGGTCGGCAGCCTGGGCTAGCAGGGTGGATGTCGTTTGAGTTTCTGTTTGTGTTTCATCCATAGTCGGATGATGCTCTTATGTATTATGATGTTGTATTCGTGTGACATTGTATGCCTTATGTATGTATCCCCATCTATTATGTAATGTTGATGTAATGATATCCACCTTGCAAAAGCGTTTCAATATGCGGGTCTATCCTTGGTGGGACCTTCGAGTTCCTTTTGGATAGGGTCGCATATTGGGCGTGACATAGATAGTTCCAACCGGCGAGCTTCCCATGTGTGGTTCACCACTTCACATCTCCGCCGATGGATGAATGGAAAAGAGGCATGCAGGATAGCTACATTGCACCAAAAACTAGGAACAATTCCCTAATCGCGACGGAGAAGCACCCCGAATGACTATTTTTTCATCTACTTGATGTGTGTACAAAATCAGGGAAATCAATATAATATGATCATTGGTGAGCCAAAAACACAAGCAATGCAAGTCATATTGGTAATGAAGCTTAACAGCTGAATGTCTGCATTCGAATAACCAATGGAAGATTTATTTAGAACTCTAGTAACAAGCTTGCTTTGGCTGGCTTTAGTTTTGTCAACGTGAATCAATATGTCACACATGAAGAAAAATTTCAAATGTGAAGCAACATGTCACTGGAAAAATAAGATGAACGAAAGAAAACAGAGATGACAGACCTCCAGCCTAGCGGTTGTGTGCTTGAAGGCGGCTCGATGAGGGGGAGATGTGAACATAGGGCGGTTTAGGCAGCGATGGATGGCAAGGCAGTTTAGGCGGCGTCCCCGACGGCCCGCGAGGTGGTTTAGGCGACGCCTCCCCCTCCCGGATGGTTGGCCAGGCGGCGTCCCCGACGGTCTGCGGACCAGGCGATGTAGGAGGCGGCGTCCCTGATGGACGGTCAGCCAGGTGGTGTAGGAGGTGGCTTCACGGATGGCGTCGCCGACGACGGCCGAGGCCAGGCGAGGCGATGGGTGGGGGCAATACGAAGATCTGAAGGGGTGGCAGATCGAGGCGATGGGGGCGTCGTCCTCAAGGCACGACGGCTCGGTGGGCAGCTGGATGCAATGGGTGAAGCGGATCGATGCGATCGAGGCGGAGAGAGGAGGCGTCCACGATGGTGCAGAGGTTCCCCCGTGAGTTTCCTTTTGTGCGATAGGAACGTCATCAGCTAACGGAAAGAGTGTTTAGTGCTAAACATGTTTAATCGCTCACCATTAGGATAATAAAGACCGTTAGATTAACATGATTGGAGGGCCAAGATGTGTTGGATCTGCCCCTTTGGGTCTTTTTATATTGGTATAGATAAGAACGATCTGGTAATTGATCAGGATTTTTGAAGCAATATAAAATACACTTTCTTCACAACCTGAAAATATTGCCAAAATAAAATATTTGGTCCTATGCTCACATAGATGATTGGATGGGGCTGAAAATGGGTGGATGGGGTTAATATGAGCACATTATGGAGTGTGCAAAATTTCAACTCATTAGGATACTCATAGCTAGTACTTCCTTCACAAAGCCTTCTGTTTGACAGAAACTTTGAAAATTCACTAAGGAAGATTGGCTAGGCAAATAAAGTTGAAGTTGTGCATGAGGCAATTATTTGGACATATAAACATGCCCAAAAAGGTTGGGAGCCACTAGGAAAATATAAATTACACTTCCTTGACAAAGTGCCATTTAGGGCAGAAATGAAAAAGAAATTTGGGGAATTATTTTTGAACTGGCCAAGGAAATGTTTGGGCATATTTGAGCTATATATGACCCAAAGGAATTATGAGAATTATTAGGGGAGGGGGAATGAGGATGATTTCCCAGGTGGCAAGGCCACAGAACCACTCCAAAAAGAAAAACAGAGCAAAAACCAAATAAATCAAAAGAAAAAGAAAAGGACCAAAATCCATCCTGTTACAATCCTTACCCCCTTAAAGAAATATTGTCCTCGAGATATAGTTGCTCTGGTAACAAGTATAACTTGAGAACACCGTTTCCAACTCGGGTATCCTTTTTTCCTTTATGTATTGTTCCCCAAGAATTTTAGATGATCCACTTACCTTGCTCTGGGGTGGTCTTGCTTCACCTTTCCCCAAATTCTGACGGGTTTTTGCTCACATACCAAATCCTTTTACTGACGCAAATTTTCTCATATCTGCGGTGATATCCAATGGACCCGAGCATAATTTTTTTCCTTTGGTCATGAGAACCTTTTTACTTCTGCCATGGGGTTGCTTCAAATAAATGCATGTCTTCTGGGTTCCATACATGCTGAGAATCATGACCATTCTCCTGATGGGATCTGACTGCTCACATGTGGCACTGATTTATCTTGATTTATTTCTTTGGCTCGAGCATGTGACATATACCAGAGAGTTGACCGCCTTCTATCGTGAGCAATATAACGGTGTATGGAGTTATAGCTGTGTCATACCTCAATTATTTACATCCTGAGATTGGCTGGACAGGGGGCTGACGGACAAATGCTTTTCCTGACAGACTGATCGTGAACTTGATTCCACCGGTGAGTATACCGGGTCTGAGCTGATTGTTCGGCTTTTGATTTTTCTCACGTGGTCGATATACCAATTTGTGGTAATAGGTTGTGATATGCTTAAACACTGCCACTGAGGTCAGACTGCTGAGTTTGCAAAGGAATCTTGGATCTGACAAAACAGACTTGGATATTTCACGCTAACCATGTCAAGCGGGTCAGCAGGTGCTACGTCTTGAGCTTGCGTTGGTTTTCCTTGAAGAGGAAAGGGTGATGCAGCACAGTAGCGTAAGTATTTCCCTCAGTTTTTGAGAACCAAGGTATCAATCCAGTAGGAGGCTCCTCAAAAGTCCCACGCACCTACACAAACAAACAAGAACTTGCAACCAACGCAATAAAGGGGTTGTCAATCCCTTCACGGCCACTTGCGAAAGTGAGATCTGATACAGACAATATGATAAGATAAATATATTTTTGGTATTTTATAATATAGATAGAAAAAGTAAAGATGCAAATAAAAGTAGATTGAAAGCTTATATGATAAGAGATAGACCAGGGGGCCATAGGTTTCACTAGTGCCTTCTCTCAAGATAGCATAAGTATTGCGGTGGGTGAACAAATTACTGTCGAGCAATTGATAGAAAAGCGAATAATTATGAGATTATCTATCATGTATATAGGCATCACGTCCGTGACAAGTAGACCGACTCCTGCCTGCATCTACTACTATTACTCCACACATCGACCGCTATCCAGCATGCATCTAGAGTATTAAGTTCATAAACAACAGAGTAACACATTAAGAAAGATGACATGATGTAAAGGGATAAACTCATGCAATATGATATAAACCCCATCTTTTTATCCTCGGTGGCAACAATACAATACGTGCCTTGCTGCCCCTGCTGTCACTGGGAAAGGACACCGCAAGATTGAACCCAAAGCTAAGCACTTCTCCCATTGCAAGAAAGATCAATCTAGTAGGCCAAACCAAACTGATAATTCGAAGAGACTTGCAAAGATAACTTAATCACACATAAAAGAATTCAAAGGAGATTCAAATATTTCTCATAGATAAACTTGATCATAAACCCACAATTCATCGGATCTCGACAAACACACCGCAAAAAGAGTTACATCGAATAGATCTCCAAGAAGATGAGGAGAACATGGTATTGAGATCCAAAGAGAGAGAGAAGAAGCCATCCAGCTAATAACTATGGACCCGAAGGTCTGTGGTAAACTACTCACAACTCATCGGAGAGGCCTTGGAGATGATGTAGAGGCCCTCCATGATCAATTCCCCCTACGGTGGAGCACCAGCGAAGGCTCCAAGATGGGATCTCGCGGATACAGAAGGTTACGGCAGTGGAAATAGTTCTTCGTGGTCTCTCAGGGTACATGGGTATATATATAGGAGGAAGAATAGGTCGGTGGACTCCTGAGGGGCCCACGAGATAGGGTGGCACACCCAGTAGGGGGGGCCCTCCACCCTCGTGGCCGCCTCGTTTGTTGCGTGACTTCCACTCCAAGTCCTCTGGATTATGTTTGTTCCAAAAATCATGCTCCCGAAGGTTTCATTCCGTTTGAACTCCATTTGATATTCCTTTTCTTCGAAACACTGAAATAGGCAAAAAACAGCAATTCGGGCTGGCCTCCTGTTAGTAGGTTAGTCCCAAAAATGATATAAATGTGTAAAGTAAAGCCCATAAACATCCAAAACGGGTAATATAATAGCATGGAACAATAAAAAATTATAGATACGTTGGAGACGTATCAAGCATCCCCAAGCTTAATTCCTGCTCGACCTCGAGTAGGTAAATGATAAAAACAGATTCTTTGATGTGGAATGCTACCTAGCATAATTCTCAATGTAATTTTCTTATTGTGGCATGAATGTTCAGATCCAAATGATTCAAAATAAAAGTTCATATTGACATAAGAAATAGTAATATTTCAAGCATATTAATCAAAGCAATCATGTCTTCTCAAAATAACATGGCTAAAGAAAGTTCATCCCTACAAAATTATATAGTTAGGCTATGCTTCATTTTCGTCACACAAAAATGCTCCCATCTTATACACCCCCGATTACAAGCCAAGCAATTGTTTCATACTTAAATAATCTCAAACTTTTTCAACTTTCACGCAATACATGAGCGTGAGCCATGGATATAGCACTATGGGTGAAATAGAATATGATGATGGAGATTGTGTAAAGAAGACAAAAAAGGAGAAAGTCTCACATTGATGAGGATAATCAACGGGCTATGGAGATGCCCATTGACGAGGACATGTATTAGGGGTAGGGTAACATGCCTGACCTAAAGACCCTACCCATGGACACCGTACACTTTGTGTTGGGCCCCTGGGTCAGATCGCCGTCCAGATGTACCGCAGCTTGAAAGTCACTCGGACGACAACGACCACTCGGAGCACGGCACTCCTCTCGACGAGCTCATTCCACTCGGCCGTGTAACTCACTCGGATATGCGAAGACCAATAGTCAGCATGACGGTTTTGTAATGGGCATGCATTATGGCATTGATGCTCCACTTTGTAACTAGGAGGTGAGGGGGTGGCGCACTCTATATAAGCCACCCCCACCACTAGACTAGGGTTTTTTCTTCCATCTCTCTCTCTCTTTTTCACCATTAGTCTCAGGACTACGGAGATCCGTTCCCCTCTCATTGTAATATCTGGATACATACTAAGATAAAACAAAGCCTCTCCGGAGAACGAGACGTCGGGTTGTTATCTCCACCGTGAGAGGCCCGAACTCGCTAAAACCACCGTGTCACCCATATGCATCTCGATAGATCATGCTCCTTTATCCTACCCCTCTCTTATTGTCGGAATCGTTACCACGACAGATGGCGCACACCTTGGGGCATGGTGTCTATCGAGTCATGATGCAAATGGTTTTTTCTTCAATCTTCAACAGCGAATCAAATACCATCGCTAAAGAAATTGGCCGCTAAAGCTTTGGTCATCGCGCCATTCGTACAAACAAAAGATCAGAAAGTATCCATTTGATCTAGTCTTTTTACAGTACATTGTCTAACAACGAGTTTGTCTTTTCCTCCTATAGGATCAGACACACCCATGCATGAATAAATCAGACAAGAGACGAGGAAGGGAAAAGGGCATCAACACGGTGCGTGAGTCGTGGCCATCCATCCTCACGCATGGCCACCAGCGCGCCGGACCGCACCTCCTGTTTCCTCTTCTCAATCGACTTCAACCCGCCCGTCAGCCGGCTGCAACGAGCGCAGGCGCTCGATAGTCCGTCTGGCAGCACGGGCGCTCGGCTGTGGTCACTGTGACGTGAGCGCAGGCCTAGTACTGCAGCAGCCTCTCCGTGACATCCTGACATGGCACGTTGCGGCGGCGTCCCTCGTGAAACGCCGCACGGCGACCCCCGCGATGGATGCACGGGCGGGACGCGGCACCAACGCCGGGGCTGTCCACGTCTCCGATCACGACAAGACAGGAGCCGCCGGATCGACTCAACGCCGCCCACGCGCGGCCTCGCAGGAAGACGCCACCCAGCACTCGGATTCGTCGCGGCCGCCTCTGGTGATGGATCCGCGCCAAAAACCGCCGCTGTCGTGGCCGTCCAGAGAGCTCTGCACCTCGCCTTCCACTTTCCTTCTGATCTTTAATTCCTTCCAATTTATCTCGTGCATGCAGGGCATGAATGGCCGTGGGAAAGGAAAACGTCCACTACATGCATGGGCGGTTTTAACTCTTCCTTAATTACCGACTAATTAACTCCTCTTGCATGCAGTACAGATTTTGGACGTGGGCACTTTCCTCGTTAGGGACTGCGTGGGCCTCCTTCTAAAGGTATAATTGCTTTTTTAAGCGCCTCATCAGGTGAGGATTTTCAGCGTCAGTTTCTTAATTACCGCAGTCAAAACTTCTAAAGGTATAATTGTGCATGCATGCATGCATAACCATCCACGGCCTTTAGTCCTTGCAAGATGCATCCGTGCAGGGACCCTTTGTCCATCAAAATATATCTGTAGCTATGTTTCCTACTAACTTGCAGGTCACACGTCTGTCATCGTCTCCGGACGGTGGTTCACTCGGATAGACATTCCGTTTGAGCTATGTACAGACGACTAACATGTAGTCACCCGACCGGCTCAATCTTTTATTCCACTCGACTGATGGCGCGGCGATCGGATCGCAGCCCAGAAGTGGTTCACTCTGACACGCGGGTGCACTCGGATGAGGTGTTCACTTGGACGGCACTCGTCTGGCTGTCAAGTCCCTGGATCCAGTTGGTCGATTCACATTTTTACTCGGCCGGCTAACGTACAGATTTATCGGAGGCTGGCTGCGCCCCTGCGAGCGGCCACGCCATCCTCCGACACCAACTGCCCTAACGCAGCACAAACCCGAAGCGACTCCTTCCTCGAGCCAGTCATGCCCACGTGCGCGCGCGAGCTTCCTTTTCCGCTCAGTCGCCCTGCACGCCGACATCTGTTGGGCACGTCCTCACCATTCGGCCACCCCTTGCGGTCATTCGGAGGACACGTCCTCATCGGCTTGCCTGACAAGCTAAGTATTTCTTTTGTATTTCAACCTCGTACATTTTATAGACGGACGATTAAACTTCCGGCAATGTGCAAGTTTTATCAGACAATCAAAATGTCCAGACATTCGGCCCGCCCCGCGCGTTGTCATTGGTTGGTCACCTCATAACCACTCGGCCGACCCGCGCGTCGCCACTCGGTTGGTCACCTCATAACCACTCGGCCGCCCCGCGCATCGTCATTGGTTGGTCACCTCATAACCACTCGGCTGTCCCGCGCATCGCCACTCGGTTGGTCACCTCATAACCACTCGGCCGCCCCGCGCGTCGCCATCGGTTGGTCACCTCATAACCACTCGGACGCCCCGCACGTCGTCATTGGTTGGTCACCTCATAACCACTTGGCCGCCCCGCGCGTCGCCACTCGGTTGGTCGCCTCATCACCACTCGGCCACTCGCGCGCCTTCAGGCAGCTAAGTCATTTTACATTCTGTTATTTCCGTCTTCCCGAGTATCCCGTAATTCACACATCACGTTCACTCGGAGGCCACGTCACCGAGTGTACCTCTACGCTCGGCTGCTTATTTTCACATACTTGCTTAGTACTAGTTATGTGACTCACGAGTCCAGCTTCCATTTTTTCGCATACATCATTCACGAACACCATGTGTCGTTCTCCATTTCGAGTTTGCATCGGTCCTCCGGGGCTGCAACTCAGTTGAAACACTACACTTCCATTTTATTTGAGCCAACACTTCGACAAGTTCGAATGGATCCTTCGCTCTTTCAGACTCTTGCTGGTTAACCAGCAAGCCTCTTGCACTCCCAGCAGGTGTCTATGGGTGTTATTCACACAATTTATTTCAGCACACATCAAATTTCCTCGAGAAATTATTTCGCTGGCTTGTGCCATTTTTACACAAGTTACGCGATCACTCGACGGCCCTATGCGCCAAATTCATCGCTGCTCGGACTCGGTCACCATACCGGTCCCAGCGCACCACAACATTGACCTTGTCGCTCTGTTGACTTCGCCAACCCCTCTGTGGAATCCTCTTCATCGTATCAATGATAAAGACCTCTTCAAGCATGAGACAGATAAGTCCCTTTTATAATTAAACTTCACACTTCACTCTTTTGCGAGTTTACCTCTTTCGAGCATCACTCGGAAGCTTCTCCTCATCTTTACCCGAGTCCAACTCGATGAATTGCAAATCATCCATTCAAAACAATATTTCTCATATTCTGGCATGTCTGTTGTCGAAGCCTGTAGTACGCTCGGGGGCTACGCCGCGCTCGGGGGCTGCATCTCATTTGAAATGACAATCTCCTGAGTGGTCGAGTACTTCATCACCAGTCAGATCCCTCACTTCAACAAGTGCATTCGATCCGCCACTTTGACAAGTTTTATAATCACACAGACACTCTACGCGCCATCTTCTTTCCTACTCAGAATCAGTTGTCACGTCGGTCTTGTTACATCGCAACCACACTACACCGACCTCGTCGCTACATTAGCTTCGAAAGCATCTAGCTAACTCCTTCGAAGACCATTTCAGCCACTTGGCTGGACATGCAATCTTTCACTCGATTGCCCCGCGCTTCGTCACTCGGCCACCCCACGCGTCGCCACTTTGCTGGACACGTAGTCCTTTACTCGGCCACCTCGCGCATCCTCACTCGACCGCCCCGCGTGGCGCCTCTCCGTTGTGCACGTCATCACCACTCGGCCGTCCCGCACGTCGCTACTCGGTTGTGCATGTCTTCACCACTCAACCGCTTCGCGCGTCGCCTCTCGATTGTGCATGCCTTCACCACTCGGCCGACCAGCGCGCCGCCACTCGGTTGTGCTCCTCATCATAACTCTGCCGCCCCGCGCGTTGCCACTCGGTTGTACACATCATTGCCCCTGGTCGCCTCGTGCGTCAGCATCACTTGGACATATCTTTACCTCTACACCCCCAACACGAGAACGACTAAGTTACTCACATGATCAAACCTCATATCACACTCTATAACAAGCTTACCTCTTTTGAGCATCACTCGGGGGCTACGCACAACCGTTGGCCATGCCGCCCTCAGGGGTTACGCCCATTCAATCAACCTATTGATCACATCAGGAATATCTTTCTGACCATACTTGCTCGGTCTGCCGAAAATCTATAAGGGTAGTACTGTCCACTCGGACGATCGCCCAAATCATTACCTAAAGTCATCTTCAGGACTGCAAAAGGGTGAAAACAACGCTCCTATACGGATACACTTGGCCCTATCCTAGGCTCCAAGGCGTCAGTTTCACAAACTTGGACTCAGAGATGGCATGTGCTGGTTTTCCCCCGGGATAATGAGTGGCCTCTCTCTGGAGAGTCAGTCCACACACTAGCCTCGTCACTCGGGTTTCATGGCACGTCCATGTCAGACCACTAGTCTATCTCCTCCGGGAGACATACAAGTGCCAGCAAGTTTTTCCTTGCAGTCAACATACCCCGATCAGTCGGGAAGCACATCCACTTGGATAAATACCCCTTTCATGCAAAAGGGTAAAAATGAAGCGCCATCGCTGAATCGTACAGGCGGCATTACTCGCCGAACATCGTTCGTACAACCACCTCGCTACGCATCCATCTTATTGATTCAATCCCAGACAAAGATATATACCGTGCCAACTACATGGAGGTTTACCGGGAGACTTAAACTCTCTGCCAGACTCATCTAGTCCGATAGAGGCTCGGGGACTACACCTAGTGGGTGCACTCAGCGTGCCCCCACTGGAAGAGAACTCAGAAAGAAGTACCCTTTAGTTTGATTATCAAAAGACATGATTTTATAGTCTTCCGAATGATTTTTGTTCATTTTTACATGTTCTAAAATCCCCCAGTGGTTGTCTTAGCTGCGAATCCGTTTCGCCTAAGTCGAAGAAAAATCCTACCGAGTGGTGAGTCTTCCTCTCACTCGGGGGCTTAGCTGCAGTCCAATACTCACCTAAGTAATAAAAAATCCTACCAAGTGGCGAGTCCGCCTCTCACTCGGGGGCTTAGCTGCAGTCCAGTACTCGCCTAAGTAATAAAAAATCCTACCGAGTGGTGAGTCCGCCTCTCACTCGGGGGCTTAGCTGCAGTCCAGTACTCGCCTAAGTAATAAAAAATCCTACCAAGTGGTGAGTCTGCCTCTCACTCAGGGGCTTAGCTGCAGTCCAATACTCGCCTAAGTAATAAAAAATCCTACCGAGTGATGAGTCTGCCTCTCACTCGGGGGCTTAGCTGTAGTCCAGTACTTGCCTAAGTAATAAAAAATCCTACCGAATGGTGAGTCTGCCTCTCACTCGGGGGCTTAGCTGCAGTCTAGTACTCGCCTAAGTAATAAAAAATCCTACCGAGTGGTGAGTCTGCCTCTCACTTGGGGGCTTAGCTGTAGTCCAGTACTCGCCTAAGTAATAAAAAATCCTACCGAGTGGTGAGTTTGCCTCTCACTCGGGGGCTTAGCTGCAGTCCAGTACTCACCTAAGTAATAAAAAATCCTACCGAGTGGTGAGCAATCCTCCCACTCGAGGGCTTAGCTACAGTCCAGTACTCACCTAAGTTTGAAAAATCCTACCGAGTGGTGAGCAATCCTCCCACTCGGGGGCTTAGCTACAGTCCAGTACTCGCCTAAGTTTGAAAAATCCTACCGAGTGATGAGCAATCCTCCCACTCGGGGGCTTAGCTGCAGTCCAGTACTCGCCTAAGTTTGAAAAATCCTACCGAGTGGTGAGCGATCCTCCCACTCGGAGGCTTAGCTGTAGTCCAGTACTCGCCTAAGTTTGAAAAATCCTACCGAGTGGTGAGCGATCCTCCCACTCGGAGGCTTAGCTGCAGTCTAGTACTCACCTAAGTTTGAAAAATCTTACCGAGTGGTGAGCAATCCTCCCACTCGGGGGCTTAGCAAAGTGCAGGTTGGCCACGACCACCACTCCAGGGCTGCACCGTCAAGAAAAAGGACGAGATTGTGCGCACTGTCAAACGTCAAGACCATTGATGAGTGCCTTGCTGGTGAGCTGAGGCAGGAATGTCAAGACCATTGCTGAGAGCCTTGCTGATGAGCTGATCAATGCTGCTCAAGGATCGTCCAACCGGTCGACTGCTGATTCCTCTTCAGAAGCTGTATAAGCAAACAAAAACCAATCCGAGAGAAGAACAAGTTCGATCAGTACTAGCTAAAAAGAGTTTTAGTTCTCTCAGACCCCCGTTGACTGCCCGCAGTCGATGGCGGACTCGGGGACTACACCCAGTGGGTGCACTGAGCGTACACCCACTGGAGTAATCTCCACTCGGTATGGCCTGACCAGTCCGAGTGATGAACAACAACAAAAAAGACAGGCTCTAAGACTCCCCGCCGACTGTTGGTATCCACTCGAAATGGTCCACCCGGTCCGAGTGACGGCCAAACAACGACAAAGAGATAGGCTCTAAGACTCCCGCCGACTGCCCGCAATCGACTGCAGTCTCGAGGACTACACCCAGTGGGTGCACTCAACGTGCCCCCACTGGAATGGTATCCACTTGGAATGGTTCGCCTGGTCCGAGTGACGGCTAAACAACAAAAAAAGATAGGCTCTAAGACTCCCGCCGACTGCCCACACTCGACGGCAGTCTCGGGGACTACACCCAGTGGGTGCACTCAGCGTGCCCCCACTGGAATGGTATCCACTCGGAATGGTCCGCTCGGTCCGAGTGATGGCCAAACAACAAAAAAAGACACATTCCAGACGTGAAGAAATTCCGAGTAATCAGTTACTCGATCAGGACCAGCTCCAAATCACTCCAAAAAATTGCTATAAGGTGAGTTCAACGCTCCTCCGCGGACCCGTTTGAGCTCATTTCTCCCGAACACCATGCAGTCTGGAATCCGTCAAGGCAATACACGGAGATAAGACCGCCGGGTGACCAGAGGAAGTTCATAAGTGCCTCCATAGCACTCGACTCATTTGGGATTTCACCTCGACCGATTCGGGGGCTAATGACGAGGACATGTATTAGGGGTAGGGTAATAGGCCTGACCTAAAGACCCTACCCATGGACACCGTACACTTTGTGTTGGGCCCCTGGGCCAGATCGCCGTCCAGATGTACCGCAGCTTGAAAGTCACTCGGACGACAACGACCACTCGGAGCACGGCACTCCACTCGACGAGCTCATTCCACTCGGCTGTGTAACTCACTCGAATATGCGAAGACCAATAGTCAGCATGGCGGTTTTGTAATGGGCAGGCATTATGGCATTGATGCTCCACTTTGTAACTAGGAGGTGAAGGGGTGGCGCACTCTATATAAGCCACCCCCACCACTAGACTAGGGGGTCTTTTCTTCCATCTCTCTCTCTTTTTCACCATTAGTCTCAGGACTACGGGGATCCGTTCCCCTCTTATTGTAATCTCTGGATACATACTAAGATAAAACAAAGCCTCTCCGGAGCACGAGACGTAGGGTTGTTATCTCCACCATGAGAGGCCCGAACTCGCTAAAACCACCGTGTCACCCATATGCATCTCGATAGATCATGCTCCTTTATCCTACCCCTCTCTTATTGTCGGAATCGTTACCATGACACCCATCAATTGATGTCAATATGAGGAGTAGGGATTGCCATGCAACGGATGCACTAGAGCTATAAACATACGAAAGCTCAACAAAAGAAACTAGTGGGTGTGCATCCAACTTGCTTGCTCACGAAGACCTAGGGCATTTTGAGGAAGCCCATCGTAGGAATATACAAGCCAAGTTCTATAATGAAAAATTCCCACTAGTATATGAAAGTGACAACATATGAGACTCTCTATATGAAGAACATGGTGCTACTTTGAAGCACAAGTGTGGAAAAAGATAGTAACATTGCCCCCCTTTTTTATTTTCTTTTTTTTGGGCCTTTCTTTTTTTATCTGGCCTTTCTTTTTTTATTTGGGGACAATGCTATAATAATGATGATCATCACACTTCTATTTATTTACAACTCATGAATTACAACCCAAAACTAGAACAAGATATGACTCTATATGAATGCCTCCGGCAGTGTACCGGGATGGGCAATGAATCAAGAGTGACATGTACGAAAATTTATGCATGGTGGCTTTGCCTCAAATACGATGTCAATTACATGATCATGCAAGGCAATATGACAATGATGATGTGTGTCATGATGATAAACGAAATGGTGGAAAGTTGCATGGCAATATATCTCGGAATGGCTATGGAAATGCCATAATAGGTAGGTATGGTGGCTATTTTGAGGAAGATATAAGGAGGTTTATGTGTGATAGAGCATATCGTATCACGGGGTTTGGACGCACCGGCGAAGTTTGCACCAACTCTCAAGGTGAGAAAGGGCAATGCACGGCACCGAAGAGGCTAGCAATGATGGAAGGGTGAGAGTGCGTATAATCCATGGACTCAACATTAGTAAAAAAGAACTCATATACTTATTACAAAAATCTACAAGTCATCAAAAACCAAGCACCACACGCATGCTCCTAGGGGTATAGATTGGTAGGAAAAGACCATTGCTCGTCCCCGACCGCCACTCATAAGGATGCACAATCTAAGAACACCTCATGTTTCAAATTTGTTACACAACTTTCACCATACGTCCATGCTATGGGACTTGCTAACTTCAATACAAGCATTCTTTAAATTCATAATCACCCAACTAGCATGACTCTAATATCACTACCTCCATATCTCAAAACAATTATCAAGTATCAAATTGATCATAGCATCCAATTCACTTCCTATGATAGTTTTTATTATACCCAACTTGGATGCCCACCATTCTAGGACCAATTTGATAACCATAGAAAATACCATGCTGTTCTAAGAGACTCTCAAAATAATATAAGTGAAGCATGAGAGACTAACAATTTCTACAAAATTAAGCCACCGCCGTGCTCTAAAATATATAAGTGAAGCACTAGAGCAAAAACTATATAGCTCAAAAGATATAAGTGAAGCACATAGAGTATTCTAATAAATTCCAAACAAGTGGGTTTCTCCCAAAAGGTGTGTACAGAAAGGATGATTGTGGTAAACTAAAAAGTAAAGACTAGTATCATACAAGACGCTCCAAGCAAAACACATATCATGTGGTGAATAAAAATATAGCTCCAAGTAAAGTTAGCGATAAACGAAGACGAAATAGGGGATGCCTTCCCGGGGCATCCCCAAGCTTAGGCTTTTGGCTATTCTTGAATATCTTGGGGTGCCATGGGCATCCCCAAGATTAGGCTTTTGCCACTCCTTATTCCATAGTCCATCAAATCTTTACCCAAAACTTGAAAACTTCACAACACAAAACTCAACAGGAAATCTCATAAGCTCCGTTAGTGCAAGAAAGCAAAACCACCACATAAAGTACTGTAATGAACTCATTATTTATTTATATTGGTGTTAAACCTACTGTATTCCAACTTCTCTATGGTTCATACCCTTACATACTAGCCATAGATGCATCAAAATAAGCAAACAACACACGAAAGGCAGAATCTGTCAAAAACAGAATAGTCTGTAGCAATCTGTAACTCCCGAATACTTCTGGAACTCTAAAAATCCTACAAAAATAGGAAGTACTGGGACATTTGTCTATTGATCTACAGAAAAAAGAATCAGCGTAAAATCACGTTTCTGTGAATTACTAAGATTATTTTCGTGCGCGCAAAGTTTCTGTTTTTCAACAGAATCAAATTAACTATCACCATAGGTTATCCTATAGGTTCTACTTGGCACAAACACTAATTAAAACATAAAAACACATCTAAACAGAAGGCAGATGCAAAATTTATTACTAAACATAATCAAAAACAAAAAACAAAGATAAAATTGGGTTGCCTCCCAACTAGCGCTATCGTTTAACGCCCCTAGCTAGGCATAAAAGCGAAGATAGATCTAAGTGGTGCCATCTTTGGCACTCAATTCATAAGTAGCTCGCATGATAGATTCATAAGGTAATTTGAATTTCTTTCTTGGAAAGTGCTCCATGCCTTTACTTAATGGAAATTGGAATCTAATATTCCCTTCCTTCATATCAATAATCACACCAATCGTTCGAAGGAAAGGTCTACCAAGAATAATAGGACATGAAAGATTGCAATCTATGTCAAGAACGATAAAATCTACGGGCACCAAATTCCTATTTGCAATAATGAGAACATCATTGATCCTTCCCGTTGGTTTTTTAATGGTGGAATCCGCAAGGTGCAAATTTAAAGAGCAATCATCAAGATCATGTAAACCTAGAATATCACATAAACTTTTCGGAATCGTGGAAACACTAGCACCCAAATCACATAAAGCATAACACTCATGATCTTTAATTTTAATATTTATAGTAGGTTCCCACTCATCATTAAGTTTTCTAGGTATAGAAACTTCCAAATTAAGTTTTTCATCATAAGATTGCATCAAGGCATCAACAATATGTTTGGTAAAAGCTTTATTTTGACTATAAGCATGAGGAGAATTCACAACGGATTGCAATAAGGAAATACAACCTTCTAAAGAACAATCATCATAATTAAATTCCTTGAATCCAAGATAGTGGGTTCAATGCTATTTAAAGTCTTGACCTCTGCGATCTCACTTTTACCAAATTTAGCATCAAGATCTAAAAACTCCGAATCATTGGGACGCCTTTTAACTAAAGTTGACTCATCTCCAGTCCCATCATTATTAAGATTCATATTGCAAAACAAAGATCTAATAGGGGACACATCAATAACTTTAAGATCTTCATCATTATTTTCATCTAACTTTTCTGGTTTGGCAGCCATCTTATTGACTAAGGTAGCTTGCTTATCAGAATTTTGGGCTATAGAATTTTCAAGCCGAGTAATTTGAGAGTTCAAACCATAAAATTTGTTAGACATATCATCAAGCTCTTTGTTCATAAACCCCATAAAACCTTTTTGTTCTTTAAGCTCTTTTCTGAAGAAATTATTATGCTCAAATTGTAAAGTCATAAAACTTCTAACGTTTGATTCAATCTCTTCCAACCTTCTAAGATGAAGGTCGGTGTTCTTACGCAAAGCCATAAGGGCAAACAAGCACTCAAAAAAAGGCAAGCGAGAGAGAGAGGAGATTGGGAAAGAGAGGGCGAATAAAACGGCAAGGGTGAAGAGGGGGAGAGGAAAACGAGAGGCAAATGGCAAATAATGTAAATGCGAGGGAGATGAATTTGTGATGGGTACTTGGTATGTCTTGACTTGAGTAAAGACCTCCCCGGCAACGACGCCAGAAATCCTTCTTGCTACGTCTTGAGCTTGCATTGGTTTTCCTTGAAGAGGAAAGGGTGATGCAGCACAGTAGCGTAAGTTTTTCCTCAGTTTTGAGAACCAAGGTATCAATCCAGTAGGAGGCTCCTCAAAAGTCCCACGCACCTACACAAACAAACAAGAACCCGCAACCAACGCAATAAAGGGGTTGTCAATCCCTTCACGGCCACTTGCGAAAGTGAGATCTGATAGAGATAATATGATAAGATAAATATATTTTTGGTATTTTATAATATAGATAGAAAAAGTAAAGATGCAAATAAAAGTAGATTGAAAGCTTATATGATAAGAGATAGACCCGGGGGCCATAGGTTTCACTAGTGGCTTCTCTCAAGATAGCATAAGTATTACGATGGGTGAACAAATTATTGTCGAGCAATTGATAGAATTCGAATAATTATGAGATTATCTAGGCATGATCATGTATATAGGCATCATGTCTGTGACACGTAGACCGAATCCTGCCTGCATCTACTACTATTACTCCACACATCAACCGTTATCCAGCATGCATCTAGAGTATTAAGTTCATAAAGAACAAAGTAACCCATTAAGAAAGATGACATGATGTAGAGGGATAAACTCATGCAATATGATATAAACCCCATCTTTTTATCTTCGATGGCAACAATACAATACGTGCCTTGCTGCCCCTGCTGTCACTGGGAAAGGACACTGAAAGATTGAACCCAAAGCTAAGCACTTCTCCCATTGCAAGAAAGATCAATCTAGTAGGCCAAACCAAACTGATAATTCGAAGAGACTTGAAAAGATAACTTAATCACACATAAAAAGAATTCAGAGGAGATTCAAATATTTCTCATAGATAAACTTGATCATAAACCCACAATTCATCGGATCTTGACAAACACACCGCAAAAAGAGTTACATCGAATAGATCTCCAAGAAGATCGAGGAGAACATGGTATTGAGATCCAAAGAGAGAGAAGAAGCCATCTAGCTAATAACTATGGACCCGAAGGTCTATGGTAAACTACTCACAACTGATCGGAGAGGCCTTGGAGATGATGTAGAGGCCCTCCGTGATCGATTCCCCCTCCGGCGGAGCGCCGGCGAAGGCTCCAAGATGGGATCTCGCGGATACAGAAGGTTACGGCGGTGGAAATAGTTTTTCATGGGTCTCTGATGTTTTCAAGGTACATGGGTATATATAGGAGAAAGAAGTAGCTCGGTGGACTCCCGAGGGGCCCACGAGATAGGGGGCGCTCCCAGTGGGGGGGGGGGTGCCTTCCACCCTCGTGGCCGCCTCGTTTGTTGCGTGACTTCCACTCCAAGTCCTCTGGATCATGTTTGTTCCAAAAATCACGCTCCCGAAGGTTTCATTCTGTTTGGACTCCATTTGATATTCCTTTTCTTTGAAACACTGAAATAGGCAAAAAAACAACAATTTGAGCCGGGCCTCCGGTTAGTAGGTTAGTCCCAAAAATGATATAAATGTGTAAAGTAAAGCCCATAAACATCCAAAACGGGTAATATAATAGCATGGAACAATAAAAAATTATAGATACGTTGGAGACGTATCAGCGGAATATGAAAATCCTTGTAAGACGGAGTAAGCCGCGGAGAGTATGCCTTTGTGGATCCATATGGAATTATGGCCTCCAACTGATTTGGGTATCCGGACCCTGATGGTCATGCAAAAATCATCATACCTTTACTGTCAGTCTCATCCTTTTTACGGTCATGATTTTGTCAAGATACCTTACTGAAATAACTTGGCCACACCTGTCCTTGATTCTTCATATGACCATGGATGCGATTAGTGCAATATTTTTGACATTATTCCTTGTGCTTGTTTTCTGACCTGGGTCCGCACACATACGACATATACCCGTGGTTTGTAGCTGTACGGAGCTCATTGCTGAGGCTAATCATACAAGAAGGTGACAAGATTTCATGATATGACCTTGTCAATTGCAGGAATAATGACCTTGATGACCATTGTCATGACTGTTGAATTCTCTGATGTCATCTCCAGATCTTGTCGGTCCATGTAATTCATGCGATGTGTCTCTGCTTATTTTCCTTTGCCTGACTCGTGAGGTTGTCGTATCCTTACTTTCCTTAGGTATATCTGCTGGATCCTTGTCACATCTCGTATGAGTGGCTGATATGACTGGGGATGCATGCTCACCATATATATAAGAAGGATATACCACCGAACACTTGATCCTTGTGGTAGGCATATGTTTTGACTGAATTTTATCCCTGACAAAATTATTGGAAGTCTGGTTCTTGAGCGGTACTGCCATATATTGGCAACTCACCAGCTACTCTCTGAGGACGGTGCAATATTGTGGTACTAACATGGACTGGGTGGCTTATGAGAGAAGCCATCCGAGTAGCTTGCTGAGGAAGACTTGTTAACTTCTGCTCAAATCTTATGTCTGGGTATCGTGCAGAAGAAGGCTCTATAGCTTACACACGAAGCTTGTCATGAGTATTGTGCTAGAGAAGCCTGAGTTCCGTACTTGAGAAGCTTCTTCTCAGGTTTGCTTGTTGAAAAAAATTCATTTCCGTCTGTCAGAAACTTTTACCGAGGTATCTTGCTGAGAAAGACTGGGTATCGTGGGCCGGAAATTGTTCACATATCATGCTGAGGAAAATTGAGAAGCCTTGCATCATAAATTTCTTCCGATAGCGTGTGGAAGAATACTGGGTTTCTTATATCCAAAACTTCATACTCGATGCAGACTGAAATCCATACACACGCCCATAATATTCTGAGGCTAATTATTTGCATGAGAAAAATGGTTTGCCTGTCTTCCTTGAGCATATCACATTCTGACTTTATTTCGAATGATTACATATTTCAAGCATCATGTATTATTGAGCCAAAACTTTGTATATGATCCATACCTCTGTCTGAAAATATACCGTTGGTCTTGTACCTAACTTGTCTTTCTGCTGGCTGGATCATTACTGCTGTGAGGATTTTGCACTAATGTAGACTCGATGTTGATAATCAATCCGAGATGCCATTGGTATTCTGAGCAGATATTAATGCCATAATGCAGTTGACTGTGTTGACCATAATGTTTAGCCAAGCTTCTTCCAAATATTTGAAATCCTTATTACTTCTCCGAGTCCGGTGTCGGTGGATGAGAAACTCTTTATAGGGGAAAAATAATGTAACACCGGGGCCCAAAAAGAAAGAAGCAAAAGAAAACTCAACTAAACAAAAGCACACAACAACAATCAATTCACACACAATCAATGTCACATATTACTGCTAGTCACACAATATGCATGCCTACTTAAGCACACAAATTTCGCGGGATCTCCGGTTCTACGATCTAGCATGCTGTGACGATGTGCACGAGGACGAATAAATGTGTGGAAGAATTGGCGTAAATATTGCTACACCAAGTACTAGCTTAGCCAGGTGGCAACCTAAACTAGCTCGGAGGTGAGGATGTACTCGGTAATCATGAAGTGGGACACGAAGGTCGCAACAAAATTATTATCAAGCGGACGGAAAAAGGTCCGTACTCGTCCAAGAAATAGGATAGCGGGGAAAAACTGAGGCCGCTGACATTGCCCTTTGTTGATAACTAAGATCATTAAGGGTTGCCAACATGACAAAATAAAAGAATGATCCGGGATAGAAGCATGTCCATCACCGAAACGATAGACGGGACTGAAAGAAAGACATTGGCGCGATACCTGAGCACCATTCTTGCAAAAAGTGTTGGGATCACTTGGCATCACTCTGCCGGGACAGAAATGACACCAAACACCGAAAGAAAAAGGAACTGGAGAAATGCAAAGGTTGAGCTGTAGTGGATCCGAACCGATGCCAGCTACACTCACCAGATAAACCGTTTTCACAAATACTAAGGCTATATGCATGCTATGAAACAAACAAATGCAGCAACCAAATGCAATCATCAAGCCAGACTCTATACTACCGATTTCTACCGGTTTCTACCGCTCGCGCTGACTAGGGCGTCCTACAGTCAGACCTGCTCTGATACCAAGCCTGTGGCACCCCGGCTCAGAGAAACCGGAATGCCCCGTATTCCAGCCCAGAGATCGAGCAGAAGTCTCTGGAATACGACACTGCTTGACATAGAACAAACCAACACTTATTACAAGAATAATAATACAAGGGTCTGATGTTACAAAGAAGCACATTAGCACGACGACACTACGCCTGCGATACAACACTTGCTCTATGCTAGTAGTGGAACAACTCGTAGCAGCGGAAATCTTCTAGCAGTGGAACAATGACGAAGGTGGTGAACTCCACTCCGTAGGGACTCTGGCTAGGACACGATCTAGCTCACACGAACGGAAACCATGACAAGCAATCAAGCACTCACGACATCACCTGCAATCTGGCATGACACGCCAGGTCAGTACATTGAATGTACTTACAAGCTCACAACAACCAAAAACATCAATGCAAGACAACAACCTAGCATTAAGCAGGTTAATTAAATTAACAGCTACCGTGATGAAGCAACTAATAATCATGATATGAACTACTAGAATACTGATAAGCCATGAAAGTTACTCGAGTCTTCTTTGATCTCTTATATGCATGATTTCTTATAGCCTCGTATTTCTTCTCCGATATTTGGGTTTTGTTTGTCCAACTTGATCTATTTATCTTGCAATGGGAAGAGGTGCTTTGTAGCAGGTTCGATCTTATGGTGCTTGATCCCAGTGACAGAAAGGGAACCAACATGTATGTATCGTTGCTACTAAGGATAATAAGATGAGATCTATATCTGCCGCAATAGATAAACGGATCTCGTCTACATCATGTCATTGTTCTTATTGCATTACTCCATTTTCCCATGAACTTAATATACTAGATGCATGTTGGATAGCGGTCGATGTGTGGAGTAATAGTAGTAGATGCAGGCAGGAGTAGGTCTACTAATCTTGGACGTGATGCCTATATAGTGATCATTGCCGGGATATCGTCATGATTATTTGAAGTTCTATCAATTGCCCAACAGTAATTGTTTTCCCACCGTTTTCTATTTTTCCCGAGAGAAGCCACTAGTGAAACCTACGACCCCTGGGTCTCTTTTCATCATATTTGCCTTTGCGATCTGTTTTCCCTTGCATTTATTTTCAGATCTATTAAAGTAAAAATACAAAATTACCTTGTTGCAATTTATTTGCTCTGCGATCTATTTATCCTATCTACCAATTTTTACCCCACGTTATTTGCCCACTAGAGGCGCCGTACCCGAAAGGGATTGACAACCCCTTTAACACATCGGGTTGCGAGTATTTGTTATTTGTGTGTAGGTGTTGTTTACATGGTGTGAGGAGGTTCTCCTACTGGTTCGATAACCTTGGTCTCATCACTGAGGGAAATACCTACCGTCGCTATACTGCATCATCCCTTCCTCTTTGGGGAAATACTGACATAGCTTCAAGCGACATCAAAAGGAATTTCTGGCGCCGTTGCTGGGGAGGATCTTCAACATCAACCAGGTTCCTAATCACAAATCTCATCTCCTCGCAATTTACATTATTTGCCATTTGCCTCTCATTTTCCTCTCCCCCACTTCACAAGAATTTTCCATTTTATTCGCCCTCTTTTTCGTTCACCATTTTCTCGCCAGATCTACTTTTGAGTGCAATCTTGTTGCGTAGTCATCATGACTCAAGAGAACACCAAGTTGTGTGATTTCTCAAATACCAACAACAATGATTTTATTGGCACTGTGCTTGCTCCTCCCGCCATTGGTGCGGAGACTTGTGATATTAATACTGCTTTGCTGATCTTGTTATGAAAGACCAATTTTCCAGTACTCCTAATGAGGTTGCCGCGTCCCATCTTAATACCTTCGTGGAATTATGCGATATGCAAAAGAAAAAAGATGTGGACAATGATGTGGTCAAGCTGAAATTATTTATGTTTTCTTTGCGTGATTCTACAAAAATTTGGTTCTCTTCTTTGCCCCGCAATAGTATCGATTCTTGGAATAAGTGCAAAGATGCTTTTATCACTAAGTATTTTCCTCCCGCAAAAATCATTTCCCTTAGAACCCAGATCATGAATTTCAAGCAACTTGAACATGAGCATGTTGCACAATCTTGGGAAAGGATGAAAATGATGCTAAGGAATTGCCCAACTCATGGGTTAAATCTTTGGATGATCATACAAATTTTTTATGCGGGGTTGAATTTTGTTTCTTGTAATCTTTTAGATTTCGCCGCGAGTGGTACTTTTATGGAAATTACCTTGGGTGAAGCCACAAAATTGCTTGATAATATTATGGCAAATTATTCACAATGGCATGCCGAAAGGGCTCCTACTAGTAACAAAGTTAATATGGTTGAAGAATTTTCTTCTTTGAGTGAAAAAGTTGATGCTCTTATGAAATTGGTTGCTAGTAAAAGTGCTCCTATTGATTTTAATGATATGCCTTTGTCTACTTTGATTGAGCAAAATAGTGATGCCATAGATGTGAATTTTATTTCTCACAATAATTTCAACAACAATGCTTATAGAGGTAATTTTAATCCTAGGCCTTTCATAGTAATTACTCTAATAATTATGGTAATTCCTATGGAAATCAATCTTACAATAATAATAGGAATACCTCTGATTTTTAGAATAATATTAAAGAATTTATCAACACACAAAAGGTTTCAACACTTCCATAGAAGAAAAGTTGAATAAGATTGATGATTTGTCTAGAAGTGTTGATAGAATTGCTCATGATGTGGAAAATCTCAAGATGAAAATTTTTGTGCCTAAAGTATATTAATCAATTAAAGCTCTTTATGTTTCTATGGATGAAAGTAAGAAAAGAACCGCTATGCTTAGAGCTAAAAGAGAATTTTTAGAAAAAGCGTTTTCTAGTGATTTCTTTCGCAAAAGTGATGAAGATCTTAAAATGATTGGTGTTTCTTCTATTGATTCCTTGTTTAGTAAAACTAAGATTGATGAAAAAGGGATTGGAGAAGAGTTAACTTTAGGTAGAAGGCATCCCAATATTCCGGAGGGTGAAAATCTTGTTATGAAAATTGATAAAAGTGGGTTTAAAGAGGTCAAAACTTTAGCTAGTGATGTGCCCACTCTTTTGGATTACAAAGACTTTAATTATGATAGTTGCTCTTTGGTTTATTGTATTTCTTTGTTCCAATCCATGCTAAATTCACCCCAAACCTATGAACAAAATAAAGCTTTTACTAAACATATTGTTGATGCTGTGATGAAAGCTTTTTAAGAAAAATTGGAAGTAGAAGTTTCAATTCCTAGAAAATTGCATGATGAATGGGAACCTACTATCAAAGTCAAGATAAAAAATTATGAGTGTTTTGCTTTATGTGACTTGGGTGCTAGTGTTTCTACAATTCTGAAATCTTTATGTGATGTGCTTGGTCTTACCGATATTGAAGAATTCTCTTTAAATTTGCACTTAGCGGATTCTACTATTAAAAACCTATGGGAAGAATTAATGATATTCTTATTCTTTCAAATAGGAATTATGTGCCCATAGATTTTATTGTTCTTGATATTGATTGCAGTCCGTCTTGTCCAATTATTCTTGGTAGACCGTTTTTGCGTACTATTGGTGCCGCGATTGTTATGTAAGAAGGTAATATTAAATTTTAATTTCCACTAACGAAGGGAGTGGAACACTTCCCTAGAACAATAATTAGGCCACCATATGAATCAATCATGAGGGCATCTTATGGATCTACAATCAAAGATGACAAAACTTAGATCCTACGCGTTATGCCTAGCTAGGGGCGTAAAACGATAGAGCTCGTTGGGAGGCAACCCAATGAATAAATTTTATTTTTGCCTTTTGCTTTCTGTTCTTGAGTGTTAGCACAATTATTATATTTTTATGATTTTGTTTTTGTGTTTTTATTAGTGTTTGTGCCAAGCAATGCCTTTGGGAAGACTTGGGTGAAACTTTATTTGATCTTGCTGAAAAACAAAAACTTTTGCACTCACGAGATTTGATGTCATTTTTTTACAGAAGAGTGCTTTTAAGTTGATTCTTTTTGCAGATGATTAATAGAAAAATTCCTCACGTCCACCAATTTA
Organism: Triticum aestivum; assembly: GCF_018294505.1. Lineage (NCBI taxonomy): Eukaryota > Viridiplantae > Streptophyta > Magnoliopsida > Poales > Poaceae > Triticum > Triticum aestivum. Next base: position 349,740,841 of record NC_057807.1, on the reverse strand, counting down.
TTTCATAATTTTTGGAGTTACGTAAGTATTAGAAATTTTAAGATTGCTACAAACTGTTCTATTTTTGATAGATTCTGTTTTCTTTGCGTTGTGTGCTTGTTTTGATGATTCTATGGTTTTCTTTAATGAGTTTTTGCCATAGAAAAGTTGGAATATAGTAGATATAATGCAAAAAAATAAGAATAGGTTTTGTTTGAGTTTTGTGTGATTGAAGTTTTCAAGTTTTGGGTTATCTTATGATGGATGAAGGAATAAGGATAAGCAAAAGGCTAAGCTTGGGGATGCCTGAGGCACCCCAATATAATATTCAAAGAATTATCAAGCAACTAAGCTTGGGGATGCCCCCGAGTGGCATCCCCGCTTTCTTCTAACAACCATCGATATTTTACTTGAAACTATATTTTTATTCGTCATATGATATGAGTTTTGCTTGGAGCGTCTTGTATGATATGAGTATTTGCTTGTTTTGCTTTGTGTTTTAAGTGTTGAATCCTTGCTGTACACACCCTTTTTAGAGAGCTAAAAATTATGCTATGCTTGCTCCTATGCTTCACATCAAATTTTAGAGCCATGGACTTGCTCTAGTACTTCACTTATATCTTTTTGAGCACGGTGTGCTTTGTTAATTTTGAAGAAATGCTCTCATGCTTCACTTAGATTTATTTGGGAGTTAGTAAATTTTGAAGAAATTCTCTCTTTCTTCACTTAGATTAATTTGAGAGAAAGAAAAAAATTATGCTCATGATCTTCACTTATATTTGTTTGAGCTTATCAAAAGCAACATATGAAAATAGTTCCAAAGTGATAGATATCTAAGGAGGATATAATAAAAACTTTCATGAAGATCATTGGACAAAATAAACTTGATTCTTAGTAATGGTTTTGAGATATGATGATATGATATGTGAGTCATGTTGATGAGTACTTGTGCTTTAGTAAGAATGTTGATGTTAAGGTTTGTGATTCCCTATGCAAGCACGAAAGTCAATAGTTATGCAATGAAATTTATATCCTACTTATGGTGCATTATTCGGTGTTACTTATGCTTAATGCTTGGGTACGAGATTTTTCAGTTTTTGGTTGGTCGCTTCTCAATCTTTTTGCTAGCCTTCATTTTGCACTAAGTATGATCACTACTTGTGCATCCAAAACCCTTTAAACCAGTTTTGCCATATGAGTCCACTATACCTACCTATATGTGGTATTTCTATGCCGTTCTAAGCAAATTTGCATGTGCCATCTCTAATGTTCAAAATAAATTTCTCTTTTGTGTGCTCTACTACTCACGAGGCGGTAAAGGGTAGCCAATATTTTCCATGCTAGATGTGTTATTCTCACAATGAGTGTTTATTCACTTGTCATTGCATGAGAGTATGACAAAGGTATTAGGGATGCCCAGTCCCGAAATGAAAATGAATTTACTTTATGTTGTCAAATAATAAATTCCTTGGGAAGTGTTGGTATGGAAGGCACCAGTGGATACAGTTAGCCATGGAAAGTGAAAGATATGGTGGAAAAAGGAATAACCTTTATTTTTTGTTTGGGAACCGCGTATGATGTATCTAGCATGGAAAGTGTTGGGATGCTCCAAGTTATTTTTGTTGGTAGGAAAAGTATGCCTCTCAAAAATAATTGCATCTCTCAATTTAAGCTTTGAGCTCTGGCACCTCTACAAATCACTACTTCCCTCCGCAAAGGGCCTTTCTTTTACTTATGCAATTTTTATTTTGAATTTGAGTCTCCATCTTATCTTATAAAGCACCAACTAAGGGGCACTATGATCGTATTTGAGCATTGGGTGTAGCTAATATTCGAGTGTGTTTCATGAATGGATCAATGATTGAGCATGATGGGCTAGGGATAACTTTCTTTAGTGTTGATATTTTGAAAGACATGGTTGCTTGTTGGTATGCTTGAGTATTAAAGTCTTCATGTCAAAACTATACTATTGCTTTGAATCATACAAAAGTCCATATATCCATGCTATAAAGAAAAGAATGTGATGAACATGTTAGGCAACATTCCACATCAAAAATTCTGTTTTTATCATTTACCTACTCGAGGACGAGCAGGAATTAAGCTTGGGGATGCTGATATGTCTCCAACGTATCTATAATTTTTTATTGTTCCATGCTTTTATATTATCATTCTTGGATGTTTTACAATCATTTTATATCATTTTTTGGTACTAAACTATTGACATAGTGCCAAGTGCCAGTTGCTGTTTTCTGCATGTTTTTTACATCGCAGGAAATCAATATCAGATGGAGTCCAAATGCCATGCAACTTTACGATGATTTTTTATGGACCAAAAGGAAGAAGTTGGGCCCTGGTTGCACCTGGACCAGGGCGTGCCAGGAGGCCCAGGCGTGCCCTGGTGGGTTGTGCCCACCTTGGGTGCCCCCAGGCGCCTCTTTGCTCTATAAATACCCCAATATTCCATAAACCCTAGGGGAGGCGACCAAATATTGATCCAGCCGCTGCAGAGTCTAGAACCACCAAGATCCAATCTAGACACCGTCATGGAGGGGTTCACCACTTCCATTGGTGCCTCTCCTATGATGCGTGAGTAGTTCTTTGTAGACCTACGGGTCCGTAGTTAGTACCTAGATGGCTTCCTCTCCCTCTCTTGATTATAATTACAATGGTCTCTTGGAGATCCAATGTAAGTCTTTTGGTGGTGTGTTTGTTGGGATCCGATGAACTTTGAGTTTATGATTAGATCTATGTTTTTATCCATGAAAGTTATTTGAGTCTTCTTTGATCTCTTATATGCATGATTACTTATAGCATCGTATTTCTTCCCTGATATTTGGGTTTTGTTCGGCCAACTTGATCTATTTATCTTGCAATTGGAAGAGGTGCTTTGTAGTGGGTTCGATCTTACGGTGCTTGATCCCAGTGACAGAAAGGGAATCGACACATATGTATCGTTGCTACTAAGGATAACAAGATGAGATCTATATCTGCCGCAATAGATAAACGGATCTCGTCTACATCATGTCATCGTTCTTATTGCATTACTCCATTTCCTCATGAACTTAATACACTAGATGCATGCTGGATAGCGGTTGATGTGTGGAGTAATAGTAGTAGATGCAGGCAGGAGTCGGTCTACTAATCTTGGACGTGATGCCTATATAATGATCATTACCTAGATATTGTCATGATTATTTGAAGTTCTATCAATTGCCCAACAGTAATTGTTTTCCCACCATTTGCTATTTTCCCCGAGAAGCTACTAGTGAAACCTACGGCCCCCGGGTCTCTTTGCATCATATTTGCCTTTGCGATCTATTTTCTGTTACATTTATTTTCAGATGTATTAAACCAAAAATACAAAATTACCTTGCTCCAATTTATTTGTTCCGCGATCTATTTATCCTATCTACCACTTTTTACCTTATGTTATTTTCCCACTAGAGGCACCGTACCAAAAGGGATTGACAACCCTTTTAACACGTCGGGTTGCGAGTATTTGTTATTTGTGTGCAGGTGTTGTTTACGTGGTGTGACGAGGTTCTCCTACTGGTTTGATAACCTTGGTCTCATCACTGAGGGAAATACCTACCGTTGCTATACTGCACCATCCCTTCCTCTTTGGGGAAATACTGATGTAGCTTCAAGTGACATCAGTAGTTTCTATATTACCGTGTCATACAGATGAACATCTCCGCATTCCGTGTCATCCGTTACATTCTGCACTCTTATGTCAGAGTTTTGCCATCCTTATTTAAACCATTGTTTTGTTTTCCTAGAATGGTCAACACCCGAAGCACCCCTGCTGCCCAGGCGCAGGGTGAAGTCAGTGGGGCTAGGGATGGGAATCTGCCTCATCCACCTTCCTTGGCTGAGGTCATGTTGGAGGCTAAAAGGAACAAACATGAGACCAACCGACTGCCGGAACGAGTTGAGCAGAAAACTGCACATCACCAGAGGAACAACTTGGTGTCTCTCAATGACTTCATCAAGTTGTACCCACCAACCTTCCATCATTCCGTCGAGCCTCTCGACGTGGATGATTGGCTTCGCAGCATCACCCACAAGCTAGTTTCTACACACATAGCCGAAGCTGACAAGGTCACTTACACTGCTTATAACCTTGAGGGCCCCACCAGCCTATGGTGGGAAAACTATGATGCCATGCGCCCAGCTAGCCAGGATACCACTTGGGCAGACTTCAGCGAGGTTTTTTGTGAGCACCACATCCCGGAAGGTCTTATGGATCGTAAGAGGGAGGAGTTTTGCAACTTCACCCAGGGCAGGCTAACTGTGGATGCATATAGCAAAGAGTTTGGAAATCGAGCACGTTATGCTCCTAAAGAAGTGTCCACCGATGCCAAGAAGCAGGCGAGGTTCCGCAAGGGGCTCAGCCCCGAGCTTCGTCGTGATCTTCGTCTGCACGAGTGCACCTCCTTCCAGAAGCTAGTGAACAAGGCTGTCAGTGCCGAGACAGGTCAGACTGACTATGAAGCTACATGCAAGCACTCCCGTGATACTGGTTCCTCATCCGGTTTTGGCTCTCAGAAGCGCTGGGTGTGGGTGCCAAACACATCTCTGCCACCCGGATTCACTCCGAGGCCATCCTATCAGGCGCCTCACCCAACCCAGCAGTATGCACCGCCTAAGGCTTATGGTGGATCAACCTCCAATGCTCCTCCACGCACCAACACTGTGACATGCTTCAAGTGCGGAGAGCTGGATCACTACATGCGAGTGTGTCCCCAGAACAACAACCCCAATCAGTCCAAAAAGGCTGTTGGCCGTGGCAAGCTAGGAGGGAAGGTGTATTATGCCAAGCCAGCCACCACTGCACGTGGCCATGTGAACGGTGTCTCAGCTGAGGAGGCTCAGGATGATCCCAACGTCGTTCTTGGTATGCTCCTCGTTAACTGCCATTCGACATCTGTTCTTTTTGATACTGGAGCATCTCATTCATTTATATCTGAGAGCTATGCCCATTTGCACAAGACCACATTTTGTGACATGCCCACTACCATGGCAAACTTCTAGAGTAAGCCGTGGGAATGAAATTCTTGTCGATAGACTTGTTTTCCTTGCATCTTTGATAGCTCTCAAATCCTCGGACATTAATATCATCTTGGGTATGGAATGGATGACAGCACATCATGCTAAGATTGATTGTTACCCTAGGACCGTTCAACTTACACATCCATCGGGCAAGGTAGTTAATGTCTTGACCCAAGTGCTTGAGCGTCAGCTCTACTTTCTTAATGCTAGAACTCGAAGATATTCCGATAGTCTATGACCTCCCGGATGTCTTTCTAGAAGAACTGCCAGGTGTTCCACCTGATAGGGATGTCGAGTTCGTGATTGATCTTGTCCCAGGAACTGTCCCAATCTCTAGGAGACCCTATAAGATGGCACCCCTAGAATTAGCTGAACTCAAGAAACAACTCGATGAGTCCTTGAAAAAGGGTTTCATCCATTCTAGTTCTTCTCCATGGGCTTTGTTGGGGATATAACTACCAGGTATGAACCACCCAGGAGGGGCTGGGTCATACAGCTAGTGATAACCCATGAAGAGGGCGGGTCATGAGAAGCCTGCTGATGGCCCAAGACCCAGAGGCAACTTAGGGCCCAGAAGGATGAACCGCCGTGGAGACAAACTTGTATGATAAGGCAAGTGTAATTAGTCACCGAGCCGGACACATTGTCTATGAGCCGGCCGGGACTCTGTAAGCCGTCGAGCGTTAAGCTGTGTATATAAAGGGATGACCCGGCGGTGAGTTAGGGGAAAAAAGAAACAAGCGATCGAAAGCTAGGTCAAGCGAAATCGCTCCCTAGTGATCGAGACATAAGCAATACCACCTCAAAATGGATTAGACCTTTACCTTCACCACAAGGGGCCGAACCAGTATAAAATACTGTGTCCTTTGTCCCATTTAACCCCTTTAAGCTAACCTAGTTGCGATGGCTCCATGACTAAGTCCTTACACTAGGACATCTGCCGTGACAATTCCATGACAGTTGGCGCCCACCATGGGGCTAGCACACGGTGGATTTGAGTTCTTGAAGGGCAGCTTCGAAGGGATCAAGGGATATGCTGTGGGCCGGATGACTAAGAGTCGTCGCGGCAAGCTCTAAATCGACGATTGATACGTCTCCGTCGTATCTATAATTTTTGATTGTTCCATGCCAATATTATTCACTTTCATATACTTTTTGGCAACTTTTTATATTATTTTTGGGACTAACATATTGATCCAGTGCCCAGTGCCAGTTCCTGTCTGTTGCATGTTTTTTGTTTCGCAGAAACCCAATATCAAACGGACTCCAAACGGGATAAAAACGGATGGAGATTTTTTTTGGAATATTTATGATTTTTGGGAAGTAAAATCAACGGAAACGGTGTCCGAGGTGGTCACGAGGTAGGGGGGCGCGCCCTACCCCCCTAGGCGCGCCCCTGGCCTTCGTGGTCCACCCGTAAGGCGGTTGCTGCTCTTCTTCTGGCGCAAGAAAGATAATTTTATGAGAAAGATCTGGGCGAAAGATTCACCCCAATCGGAGTTACGGATCTCCGGATATTTAAGAAACGGTGAAGGGGTAGAATCTGAGAACGTAGAAACAGAGAGATAGATCCAATCTCGGAGGGGCTCTCGCCCCTCCCAAGCCATGGGAGCCAAGGACCAGAGGGGAAACCCTTCTCCCATCTAGGGAGAAGGTCAAGGAAGAAGAAGAAGAAGGGACTATGATCCCCTAATTATCGTACTGCATTTACTGTTCCTGTGCTGTGTTATGGTGTCGTTGCTATGTGCCTGTGCGTAGGAACAACTTAGCTCGGGACGTTTGCAGTAGTTTCCGTCTCGCGAGGTGCCTGCTTGAGGCTTAGCAAGATAAAGTCATAACATATACTATCATGTCTTTCCGCTCTTGAAGACATGCGACAACTTTCCTCTTAAGAATAGGAGCATCAGGAGAAGCTTTTATGAGTGCATTCTCTCTTATGTGATAAGCTTTGATGTGCTCTCTCTCCCCCTTTGACATCAATTTCCAAGAAGGGACTTCTGGAGCATGAGTCAGGTAGGTTTGGTCCTGGAGTCACATTACAAAGCCGCGTGTAATATAGGATGTTGGTAGAGGACAAGTTACAAAGAGTGGAGCTGGGATAAATATGCAGAATGCAAGTGACACAAATTTTGTCTCGGGACTCAAATCGGTGGCATCGAGTGATTGCAATCAGTTGCACCGAGTTGATTCGGTTCAGCCGAAGAAATCAATCCGGTGAGACCGAGTTCAACCGAGAGAGTAAATTCTTGTCACCTCAGCTCACTAGGCAAATAAGATCTCACAAGGATATGCAAGGAATTAACTAAAGGATTTGCAATGAATTGGATGCAGGGAAATGCAGAAAATAACAGAGAAAAGAAAGACAGATAGATTAAGTTTTTTTTGAAAGGGGAACTAGCATGCATGAGACAAATGCAAGAGCACAAAGAAACAACAGAGAACTTCATCTAGAATTGGTCGGTGACAAAGTCACCTATGTTAGAGTATATTGACTTAGGTGTCAAGTGAATACACTTGATTATAGGTCATACTCATCATTTAAGCTCAAAATGGGGTTGCCATTTTTGATTTAAGCAATTTGATGTATTCTCATCTTGTTGAGTTGCTTTGACCCCTGTCTTGGGGTTAAGCTTCTCTAAGATGGAATGACATACCTTCGGTGCTGGTGATAATCTTGGTCATGTAGTTGAACTTGTGTAGGGTGCTCAAGTTGATGTAGATCATCAAGAAATGGGAGCACCACTTCTAGTTGAGGTTCATCTTCCTACATGGTTTATTCTTGCAAGGAAGAGCACTTGTATATCCAAAGTGACAATCATGAAATTTTATATCATTTGAAATTTGATATAGGAATTTGTCAAAGGATATATTGAATGGATTCCTCCTTCCTTGTCTTCATCCACCATTGTAGAGACTTGGAGATGTAGAGATTGCTTAAAATGTGATTGAGTTGCAATCTCATAAAGTTGGGCTTATCCAAGTACCTACAAGGGTTAGGTAGCATGCAAGAGTACAAGAGTATCCAAGACATATGATCATCATCATAAGAGAATGGTTAAGGATTAGTCATAGTAAGGCTCATGCCTTGCATGCATCCACATGGAGTTTCTACTCCAAATTTGAGGCATCAATGATGTTTAATGCACCTCTCAACCTCCAAAACACTTTCTCATCAAGTGGTTTAGTGAATATGTCCGCCAATTGCTTGTCGGTATGAACATGCTTAAGTTTGATATCTCCCTTAGCAACATGATCTCGAATGAAATGATGACGAACTTCAATATGCTTAGTTCAAGAATGTTGCACGGGATTATGTGCAATCTTAATAGCGCTCTCATTGTCACAAAGAAATGGAACATGTTTCACATATATCCCATAATGTTTAAGAGTATGGGTCATCCAAAGTAATTGAGCACAACATGAACCAGCGACAATGTATTCCGCTTCGGCAGTGGATAAGGATACCGAGCTTTGTTTCTTGGAGGACCAAGACACGAGAGATCTACCAAGAAATTGATAAGTTCCCGAAGTGGACTTTCTATCGACCTTTTCACCGGCATAGTCCGAGTCGGAGTATCCAACAAGATCAAAATAAGACCTCTTAGGATACGAAATGCCAAAGTTTAGTGTATGAATTAAGTATCTCACTATCCTTTTCACAACCTTAAGATGACACTCTTTGGGGGCCGCTTGATATCATGCACACATGCACACACTTAGCATGATATCGGGATGAGAGGCACAAAGGTATACCAATGAACTAATCATAGAGCGGTAAACCTTTTGGTCAACCAGTTCGCCATCCTTTGTCAAGTCAACGTGTCCACTAGTAGCCATGGGGGTATTCATACCTTTGCATTCTTGCATGTTGAACTTCTTGAATAAGTCCTTGGTATACTTTGTTTGAGAGAGAAAGGTTCCCTCCTTAGTTTGCTTGATTTGAAAACCAAGAAAGAACTTGAGTTCACTCATCATAGACATCTCAAACTTCTCCTACATAAGCTTCCCAAACTTCTCACTAGAATGAGGGTTAGTTGATCCAAATATGATATCATCAACATAAGTTTTGCACACAAATAATTCTCCATTAACCCTTTTAGTAAAGAGTGTAGAATAAATTTTACCAATTTCAAACCCTTTATCAAGAAGAAACTTAGTCAAGCATTTATACCAAGCTCTAGGAGCTTGCCTAAGACCATACACAGTTTTGTCAAGTTTGTAAACATGGCCGGGTTTCTTAAGATTAACAAAGCCGGGAGGTTGTTTAACATAAACTTCCTCCTCAATTTCACCATTGAGAAAAGCACTTTTGATGTCCATTTGATATAAGGTAATGTCATGATGATTGGCATAGGCAAGTAGATGCGAATGGACTCAAGTCTAGCAACAGGGGCATATGTCTCACCGTAGTCCATACCTTCGACTTGAGTGTAGCCTTGAGCGACAAGACGAGCCTTGTTGCGTACAGCTTATCCATCTTCATCTTGCTTATTCTGAAACACCCATTTGGTTCCAATGACATTGTGCTTCTCATCGGGCTTTTCCACCAATGTCCACACTTGGTTCCTCTCAAAGTTGTGTAGCTCTTCATGCATGGCATTTATCCAATTCAGATCTTCCAATGCTTCTTCAACCTTCATAGGTTCGATGCTATAAATGAATGAGTAATGTTCACAAAAGTTTGCCAAATGAGTTTTAGAGTGAGTAATTCTCCCGGTTTGAATGTCATCAAAGATTTGTTCGACGGGATGATCTCTTGAGACTCTTGCTCGAACTCGTGATATCTTTTGTTTGGGTCAGGGTGGAACATCCTCTTCATTGTCTTGTTCTTCTTCTTGTCTTTCTTCATTGTTGTTTGTGTGGTTGTTCTCCCATGGAGGTGGAGACTGAGGTCGTCGAGGTTCATCTTGTTGTACATCCTCGTTCTCATCGGCTTGACGTGTCCCACTCATGGATGCCTCCAAGTCAACTCGTGGTTCACCTTGGCGTGAGGTTGAGGCTTCCACTTGGACAGATGAGGTACTCTCCTTCATCTCCGTCGGGCAAATCTTGCCGATAGACAAGTCTTGAATTGCTTCCGAAGGATCTTTGTCACCTACATCAATTGGCAATTTCTCTATGTGTGAGCCATTAGATTCATCAAACTTCACATCTACCGTCTCTTCAATCTTTCGGGTGAAATTGTTGTTGACACGGTAAGTGTGAGAGTTTGAGCCATAGCCGAGTAGGAAACCTTCATGAGACTTAGAAGAATTTCGAACGACGATGCTTGTCAAGAATGTAACACTTTGAGCTGAATACCCGAAAGTATCCAACTTGGGGTTTGTTACCAGTGAGGAGCTCGTATGCCGTCTTGCCGAGTAGCTGAAAGGATCAAGAAGAGGTGTCTAGGGGGGGGGGGTGAATAGACTCTAAGCAAGAAAAGTTGCATTTTAATTTCTTTAAGTTGAAGTGGAGTTTTGGCACAAGTTTAACATTCACAATACATATCAAGCAAGCATGCAAAGAGTATATGAGCAGCGGAGAGTAAAGCATGCAAATTGCAAGAATGTAAAGGGATGGGATTGGAGTGTGCAAATGCAATTTGGAGACACGGAGATTTTTGAGCCGTGGTTCCAATAGGTGGTGCTATCGTACATCCACATTGATGGAGACTTCAACCCACGAAGGGTAACGGTTGCGCGAGTCCATGGAGGGCTCCACCCACGAAGGGTCCACAAAGAAGCAACCTTGTCTATCCCACCATGGCCGTCGCCCACGAAGGACTTGCCTCACTAGGGGTAGATCTTCACGAAGTAGGTGATCTCCTTGCCCTTACAAACTCCTTGGTTCAACTCCACAATCTTGTCGGAGGCTTCCAAGTGGCACCTAGCCAATCTAGGAGACACCACTCTCCAAGAAGTAACAAATGGTGTGTTGATGATGAACTCCTTGCTCTTGTGCTTCAAATGATAGTCTCCCCAACACTCAACTCTCTCTCACTGGATTTGGATTTGGTGGAAAGAAGATTTGAGTGGAAAGCAACTTGGGGAAGGCTAGAGATGAAGATTTATGTGGTAGGAATGGAAGATCTTGACCTCAAGACAAGTGTAGGTGGTTCTCTCTCAGAAAATGTATGCTGGAAGTGTAGGCATGTTCTAATGGCTCTCTCCATGAATGAAGAGTGGGTGGAGGGGTATATATAGCCTCCACACAAAATCTAACCGTTACACACAACTTACCAAACTCGGTGGGACCGAATCATGAAACTCGGTCGGACCGATTTAGGAAATAATGTGACCATTAGGATTCTCGGTGGGACCGACATGTCATCTCGGTGGGACCAATATGGTTAGGGTTAGGGCATAACGTAATACCGGTGGGACTGATTACACAAACTCGGTGAGACCGATTTTTGTAATGGGCACACAAAGGGTTGGTCAGGCAAACTCGGAGGGACCGATTCGCTCATCTTGGTTGGATCGAAATGTTACGAAGAGGAACAAAGAGTTTGCATTGTAATCTCGGTAGAACCGATTACACAAACTCGGTGAGACCGATTTTGGTAATGGACATACACAGAGAAATTATAATCCCGTCTCGGTGAGACCGAGATCCCTATCGGTGAGACCGAAAAGACTAGGGTTTTGTGGAAGTGGCTATGTCATGACAACTCAGTGGCGCCGGATAGAGAGTTTCGGTGGGCCCGAGTTTGACTTTTGGTTTAGGTCATATGTGGATTTGAGAAAGTAGTTGAGGTCTTTGGAGCATATCACTAAGCACTTTGAGCAAGAAACTCATTAAGCAACACCTCATCCCTCCTTGATAGTATTGTCTTTTCCTATCGACTCAATGTGATCTTGGATCACTAGAAGTAAAATGTAGAGTCTTGTGCTTTGAGCTTGAGCCAATCCTTTGTCCTTAGCATCTTGAAGGGGTTCCACATCCTAGTCCATGCCACTCCATTGTTGAACTTATCTGAAACATACTAGGCAAAAGTATTAGTCCAACAAGAGATATGTTGACATAAATTACCAAAATCACCCAGGGAGCACTAGTGCTTTCAATCTCCCCCTTTTTGGTAATTGATGACAACATGCATCAAAGCTTTAGATAAAGATATAGAGAATAACAAGTAAAGCTTTGGAAAGACATGTAACATGCACAGGCTGCCCCTACATGTATGCAATCATGTAAATATGAAATATAGGAGCATGTGAATACATAAGCATGACAGAGTAGGAAATATGTTACATGTATCTTGGCTATATGCATCAGAGCAAATGATGTGAATGTGGGAAATGTACCTTCATGCTCATGAGTCCTTCTTGCAAACAGTATGTACATCAGCAAGAAATCCTCATACACATGACTGTGATGCATATACTTACCTTGTGGTCTTGAGTTGGCTTAGGAAGAAACGAACCTGCATAAACAAGGTTAGATAACACAGATGCACCTACTAGCCAGAGCAAACAAAAGAAACCACAAGAATACCAAGACTGGGATGACATGTAGAGATTGAGTACTAAGTACTCCAATGGATATAGACATGTCCCCAAAGGTAAAGATGTGCAAAGAATTCAAGGATTTCCTTCCCTTAGGTGTCTTGCTCCCCCTTAATCTAGCATGGGATATTGGGAGAAGATAGGGAACCGAACATCAGAGCAAAGAAACATAGCTTGAACAATCAAATATGAACATGTCTTTCCCCTCTTAAAGACATGCGACTTCTCTCCTCTTGAACACCAAACATCTGGGGTCTCTCTTTCTCTTAAGTATTTTCTCCCCCTATAGAAATGATTAAGCTTTGATGGATCTCTCTCTCCCCCTTTGACATCAATTTCCAAGAAGGGTTCTTCTGGATATTTGTTACAAATGGGTTTGGTCCTTGAGTCACAGAGCAAAGCAGCAAGCCGAATGTGATGCTGGTAGAGGACAAAAATCATTGAGTGGAGCTGGATCAAAAAGAATGCAGAAACAAGTGGCAAGCTGTCTTTCCTATAGTGAAATCAGTGGCACCGAGTTGTATGCTTCGATTGCACTGAGAGGTTTTGGTTGGACCGAAGGAAACATACCGGTGTGACCGAGTTCATCACAGAGAAAACACTTGTCACCACAGCTCACTAGTCAAGTAGGACCTCTCAAGGATTTGCAAGGAATTAACTGAAGGATTTGCAATGAATTGGATGCAGGGAATGCAGAACAAACAGAAACAGAAAAGAAATCTAGATGAAGTATTTTTTGTGTTTTTTTGAAAGGGGAAACAAATATGCATGGAAAAAATGCAAGAGCATATAAACGAACACAAGAGAACTTCATCTAAAATTGGTCAGCGACAAAGTCACCTATGTTAGAGTATATTGACTTAGGAGTCAAGTGAGATCACTTGATAATAGGTCATACTCATCGTTTAAGATCAAAATAGGGTTACCATTTTTTGTTTAAGCATATTGATGTATTCACATCTTGTCGAGTTGCTTTGACTCATGACTTGGAGTAAAGCTTCTCTAAGATGGAATAACATACCTTGGGTGGTGGTCTTGATCGTGATCATGTAGTTAAACTTGTGTGGGTTGCTCAAGGTTGATGTAGCTCATCAAGAGTTGGGAGCTCCACTTGGAATTTGAGTTCATCTACCTACATGGGTTAATTTTTGCAACGAAGAGCACTTGTGTATCCAAAATGACAATCATGAAACTCAACATAGAATTTGTCAAAGCATATGTTTGAATGGTTTCGTGCTTCCTCGTTGAGGGAGTCCTGGATTAGGGGGGATCTGGACAGCCGGACTATATACTTTGGCCGGACTGTTGGACCATGAAGATACAAGACTCAAGACTTTGTCCCGTGTCTGAATGGGACTCGCCTTTGCGTGGAAGACAAGCTTGGCGATTCGGATATTAGATCTCCTACTTTGTAACCGACTCTGTGTAACCCTAGCCTCCTCCGATGTCTATATAAACCGGAGGGTTTAGTCCGTAGGATAAGAACAATCATAATCATCATAGGCTAGCTTCTAGGGTTTAGCCTCTATGATCTCGTGGTAGGTCAACTCTTGTAATACTCATATCATCAAGATCAATCAAGCAGGAAGTAGGGTTTTACCTCCATCGAGAGGGCCCGAACCTGGGTAAAACATCGTGTCCCCTGCCTCCTGTTACCATTAGCCTTAGACGCACAGATTGGGACCCCTACCCGAGATCCGCCGGTTTTGACACCGACATTGGTGCTATCATTGAGAGTTCCTTTGTGTCGTCGCTACAAGGCTCGATGGCTCCTTCAATCATCAACAACAACTCGGTCTAGGGTGAGACTTTTCTCCCCAGACAGACCTTCGTGTTTGGCGGCTTCGCATTGCGGGCCAATTCACTTGGCCATCTGGCGCAGATCGACAGCTACGCCCCTGGCCATCAGGTCAGGTTCAGAAACTTAAACTACACGACCGATATCCGCGAGACTTGATCTTCGACGGATTCGGGCCTTCGCCAGGAGCGCCGAACAGTCACGACGAGCACGGCTTAGACCTGCTGTCGGACAATACTCGGGATATCGCACCTGTAGGAGCTCCGGACCTAAATCCGGGGCAGATCGCGTCGTCCGAGGATGGGTGGATGGACCCCACCCCGGAGGCCGCACACTCATTGGTGGTAGAGCCGAACACAGACTCCACCCCCAAGAAGTCTGCGTCACCGGAACCCCGGACTCGTGTCCGGCTGTAGGTTCCAGACCGCGTGCTCCCGAGCCTGCCGAATCTGGTTGGGCTCTGGTAATGGAGTTCACCGCTGCGGATATCTTCCAGCACTCGCCCTTTGGCGACATGCTGAACTCATTAAAATCTCTCTCTTTGTCAGGAGACTCTTGGCTGAACTAAGTCCGACTCGAGTGGGAAGAAGGCGACGAGGAAATTCGTTGCCCACCCACCACCCACTTCATTGCCACTGTCGATGATTTGACCGACGTGCTTGACTTCGACTCTGAAGACATCACCGGTGTGGATGACGATGTAGGAGAAGAACAGGAACCACCGCCCACAGGGCGCTGGACATCCACCTCCTCGTATGATATATATATGGTGGACACTCCGAAAGAAACCAATGGCGATGAGGCAATGGAGGATAACCCCTCTAGGAAGAAAGCAAAGCATGGGCGTCATCGGCGCCGCTCCAAGCCCCGCCACAGCAATACCGGCACAGGAGACGAAACCAATC
Source organism: Triticum aestivum (assembly GCF_018294505.1). Lineage (NCBI taxonomy): Eukaryota > Viridiplantae > Streptophyta > Magnoliopsida > Poales > Poaceae > Triticum > Triticum aestivum. The sequence continues at coordinate 349,725,620 of NC_057807.1, read as the reverse complement.
CGGATGGTGCCGAAGATGAATACAACCCCGATCAACCTGCCTTCGAGCAGGCTGAACAGGAAGACGGGTAGGTCAGCCTAGACGAACAGGCGACAGACGGATACCCGGAGGAGGACAACTACATGCCCCCCTCTGAAGATGAGGTAAGCCTCGGCGACGATGAATTCGGCGTGCCTAAGGATCCCGTAGAGCAGGAGCGCTTCAAGCGCCGGCTTATGGCCACTGCGAGGAGCTTGAAAAAGAAGCAGCAGCAGCTCCAAGCTGATCAAGATCTGCTCAGAGATAGATGGACCGAAGTCCTGGCAGCCGAGGAATATGGACTCGAGCGCCACACCAAAGGTTACCCAAAGCACAAGTTGCTACCTCAACTCGAGGAGGAGCCTATACTACCAGCACAGGACGAGGCTGACTGGCCACCTCGCGGCCGGGATAAAACGACGTATCAGCCTGAATACCAGCCCGCACCCCCACGCCAATACACTACGGCCCGGGGCAATAGGCAGGACCTGCAAGACATACTGGAAAACAAGGCAGGACAGCCAAGATCGATCTACGGATCGCTGGGGCGCGCCCCAACACGTGACGATGATCGTCATGCTGAATACACTATCAGCAAGTCCGGCCGGGCCGAACATAGCCGACCAGACTTATTCGAACTTCGTAGCAACATAGCCCGGCATAGAGGCGCCGCACACCCCCTCTGCTTCATAGACGAAGTAATGGATCACGAATTCCCAGAAGGGTTTAAACCCGTAAACATCGAATCATACAATGGCACAACAGACCCCGCAGTATGGATCAAAGATTTCCTTCTCCACATTCACATGGCCCGCGGTGGCGATCTACGTGCCATCAAGTATCTTCCCCTTAAACTCAAAGGACCGGCCCAACACTGGCTGAATAGCCTGCCGGCAAATTCCATCGACAGTTGGGAAAACCTGGAGGACGCATTCCTCGACAACTTCCAAGGCACCTATGTGCGACCACCGGATGCTGACAACTTGAGTCACATTACCCAACAGCCCGGAGAGTCAGCCAGGAAATTTTGGACTCGGTTCCTAACTAAAAATAACCAAATTGTCGACTGTCTGGATGCCGAAGCCTTGGCAGCCTTTAAGCATAATATCCGCGACGAGTTGCTAGACCGACACCTCGGCCAAGAAAAACCGAAGTCCATGGCGGCCCTCACGACACTCATGACCCACTTCTACGCGGGCGAGGACAGCTGGTTGGCTCGCAGTAGCACCACGCCTAGATCCTCCGGTACTTCAGACATCCACGATAGTAACGGCAAGCCACGACGCAACATACACAAGCGTCGGAGCAATGGCGACAACACCGAAGACATAGCAGTCAACGCCGGATTCAGTGGCTCAAAATCCGGTCAGTGAAAAAAGGCGTTCAAAAGAAACAATCAGGGATCATCCAGTCTGGACCGCATACTTGATCGCTCGTGCCAAATTCACGGCACCCCTGATAAGCCAGCAAACCACACTAACAGAGATTGCTGGGTGTTCAAATAGGCCGGCAAAATAAATGCCGAAAACAAGGACAAGGGGCTGCACAACGATGATGACGAGGAGCCCCAGCGTCCGAACACGAGGGGACAGAAGAAATTTCCTCCCCAGGTGAAAACGGTCAATATGATCTATGCCACCCACATTCCCAAACGGGAACGAAAGCGAGCACTAAGGGACGTCTATGCGATGGAGCTAGTCGCCCCAAAGTTCAACCCATGGTCAGCCTGTCCGATCACTTTTGATCGTAGGGATCACCCTACCAGCATCCATCATGGCAGATCAGCCGCATTGGTCCTGGACCCAATCATTGACGGATTCCACCTCATGCGAGTCCTTATGGACGGTGGCAGTAGCCTCAACCTGCTTTATCAGGACACAGTGCGCAAAATGGGCATCGATCCTTCAAGGATCAAGCCCACCAAAACCACCTTCAAAGGTGTAATTCTAGGAGTAGAGTCCCGTTGTACGGGCTCCATAACACTGGAAGTGGTCTTCGGATCCCCAGATAACTTCCGAAGCGAGGAGTTAATCTTCGATATCGTCCCTTTCTGTAGTGGCTATCATGCACTGCTTGGACGAACCTCATTCGCTCGATTCAATGCGGTACCACACTACGCATACCTCAAGCTCAAGATGCCAGGACCTCGTGGGGTTATAACAGTCAATGGAAACACAATCCTCTCTCTCCATACAGAAGAGCACACTGCAGACCTCGCGGCAGAAGTACAAAGCAGCCTTCTCCGGCAAACCACCAATCCGGCGACAACAACCCCGAACACCGTCAAGCGAGTCCGGAGTACCCTGCAACAGGATCGCCAGGCACGCCAAGAGTGTGACTAGCAGTCCGGCCTCCGCCCTAGCCCCATTCAGGCAGCATTTGTGCCGCTCGTACACAATTACGCACTCAAAATACCATGGGCATAGGCGGAGGCGCAACGGTGACGCGGTCCACAGTGCCGTTCAACTACCACATACTTTAAATAACCTTCTTTCTCTTTCAGGACCCTACTTTCGGGCAGCCCCCTTAGAAGACCAGATCATCGGGCTTATCACAGGAGAGAAAACCAAGGAGGCAAAAGGCTTTGCGCACACAGGGAATACGCAGGTGGTATCTGTCAATGATCATTATACCTGTTTTACATACCCACATGCGGCCCGCCCTTGGATAGGACATGTCAAATCGTCCTATTTGCTTATGCTTAAATGCATTAATTGTACACATACACTTGGGCGTATTATTTATCAATGGGAAATAATATATAGCGTCAGCTTATTATTCTTATCTTCACAGTTTCCCTAAAAATGTTTATTTAATATTGAATCCGTACACTTTGGTACGTTCAGTTTGCCAGGGGCTTCTTACGGTGCCCCATAACACGGCAAGATAAGTCTGAACACTTTCAAAAGTGCGGCACCCCGAACTTATAGCATTATATGCATCAGCTCCGAATCATGTCTTGGGTCAATAGTTGGGTTTGCCCGGCTCCCTTGTTTTGGTACCTTACATTCTGTTATATCGGCTAAGGTAGCGCAGGGAGAACTACTGCGATTGTGTCCCGGTTCTTCCGGACAAGCACCTCAGTAGAGAAAGCCGAAAACTAACTGTCATGATGTGGCGAGAGCTGGTCGCTGTTCGAGAGGTCTCAAATCCTTAAAGATTTTTTCCGCTTCAAGCGAGGAATCGGCCTTGTCCGATTTAGGCGTGTATAGCGCCCCAATTTGGCTTTTCGAATTCTATGGGCTTTGCCGAAATTTAAAATTGTAGACTTCTATGGCTAAGTGAGAGTTATAAAGCTGCATAGTCTGATTGCCTTGTTCGCTGCGCCAAACACCTCCTTCAAGGACCAAAATTTTGATAAAGAGTGTTTCGGTTTTCCACGAACACCCCGGTATTAGTTACGTGGGGGCGGAAGCCGACGACTGGCCTACTTTCAGAATTTTATAAATAGCCGCATAGAAGGTAATATTTTAAATCAACAAAGCGCCATATAGCGCAAACAAATTCGTTTTAATATTACAAAGACGACATGAGTACATTCACTCAAAGATTGTGTCCTTGGTACATTTATCGGCCACGAGACGAGCGCCTTTCATAACTCCATCATAATATTTCTCGGGGTAGCGGTGCGCCTTGCCCTCTGGCGGTCCATCCTTCACCAGCTTCTCTGCATCCAGCTTGGCCCAATGCATTTTCGCATGGGCAAAGGCTCGGCGGGCACCCTCAATACAAACGGGTCGCTTGATAACTTAAGGCCGCGGACATACATTTACCATCCACTTTATAAGGCCGAAGTAGCTGTCGGGCAGGGGCTCACCAGGCCACATCCGGACTATGAAGTCCTTCATGGCCACTTCGACCGCCCTGTGGAGTTCAACCAATTGCTTCAGTTGGTCACTCAGAGGCATTGGGTGTTCGGCTCCAGCATACTGGGACCAGAACAGCTTCTCCGTCGCACTCCCCTCTTCGGCCAGTAGAACTCCATGGCATCCGGTATGCTGCGTGGCAGATCTGCGAATGCCCCTGGAGAGCTCCGAATTCGGGTAAGTAAAAGAAATGTCTCCTCCACATGCTTGCTTTGCATAATGAATGCCTTACCCGCCGCTATCTTCTTGGCCGCCTGGATTTCCTGTTGGGCCTTTTGGGCTTCGGCCTTGACGTCTTTCATGCTCTGAAGGGCCTTCGCAAGCTCAGACTCTTTCGTCTTGAAGTCACGCTCCAAGGACTCGAACTTCTTGCCGAGCTCCTAGAGCTCTTGCTGTACCTCGCCCACCCTAGCATCTTGCTTTTCATGCTCAATGCGCTCCGTGGCTGCCTTGTCTTCGGCCTCGGATAGCGCTTTCTTCAGGGCCGCCACTGCGGTCGTGGCCGCTATTAAAAAATCATGTCACTTTTTGTTAGCGTCACCAATTTTCCCCTCTGTACGATGCATGAACGGGGTATCACTCACCTTCGTTCTCCCCGAGCTGCCTCTTCGTGTGGCTGAGCTCCTCTTCGGCTTGCTTTAGGTCCCGTTTGAGTCCGGTGACCTCTGCTGTGCGGGCAACAGCGGCAAGCAGCACTGCCTGCTTATTCACATAGACACATACTGTTAGACTCCTGCGGTTTAGAGTTGACCCTCCGTTTGGCTTTTCTTTCCGAACACCAAACAGAGTATCAGGGGCTACTGTCTATTGGGTGATAATTTCTCACACTTTTGATTACTTGCCTCAAAGCCTGTCAGTAGGCTGGTGCAGGCTTCGGTCAATCCGCTTTTGGCGGACCGAACCTTCTGAATCACCGCACTCATAAGAGTACGGTGCTCTTTATCCATGGAAGCACCGCAAAGCACTTCTAGCAGACTATCCAACGCCTCTGGCACAACAAAAGTCATCAACACGGTCGACTCACCCTCCTTAGCGAGGGGCTGCCGACCCGAATCCAGAACCTTCGGAGGTTCCGGTACAGTGTCCGGCTGGAAGCCCAACTTGCTGCGGCTCTCGTCAGCATAATCTGCGGGGATCTTACTCCCCATTTGCCCGGCGTCTGGAATTTCGCCTGGGGGCGTCTCCAGAGCCGCCTCCCCCTGCTTTGGGACCCTTTGGGACCACACCTTCGTGTCATCCGCAGGCCGAGGGGAGGTGGCCATTGGGAGCGAATTCATCGCCGAATCGCTCGAAGACCCATCCGAAGAGGATACCTCGGGATGGGCCTTGGCCGGACTGCATATACGTGTTCAGTGTTATAACAAACTATGAAGCTAAGTCGCACTAAAGTATTACAAAGTGCGGATACTTACGATCTCACCAGGGGCTTGCCCCTGGGCAGCCACTCCTCCTCGCTGTAAGCGGCCATGGTGGAGTGATTCAGAAGGGACGCCTTTCCCTTCTTTGGCGTCCTAGCCTCCCCCCCGCGGGGCGGCTTTCCTTTTCTTCTCCTCCCCAATGTGGGGAGGCGGAATTTCTTCGTGTTTCCCCCCGCCTCCGCGGGAGGAATCTGCCTCGTCATCCTCGGACGACGAGTCTATGACGGCCTTGCGCCGGGGACCCTTCCTGGTCCCCACGGCCGCCCTCTTAGACCCTTCGGCCTCCCCGGATGGGGCATCCCTTTTCTTCTCCTCCTCCCCTTCGTGGGAGGAGCGTGCCTCATCATCTTCAGACGAGGCGTCCGGTGTGACCTAACACCGGAGACCCTTCCTGGTCCCCGTGGCCTTCTTTTCGGCCTTCCTTTTCGGCGCCTTGTAAGGCGCCGGGAGTAGCATCTCCGCCAGGAGAGCGGTTGCTGGATCTTCCGGCAGTGGAGCCGGACAGTCGACCCGCTCCGCCGTCACCACGTAATCCTGATTAAATACACATGATGACTTAAAATCCTCCCATGAGTATGCTGGGAAAGGTACATCTGGTGATGGTCAGAAAACTCACCGGATGGGCGAGCCGCGTGGCGTGGAGTCCACAGTCCTCGGATGTGGGAGGAGGTATTTCATTGGCCTTGAATAGCACCTTCCATGTGTCCTTGTGCGTCGTGCCGTAAAGCTCTTGAAGTGTCTGGTGTTCGGCCGGATCAAACTCCCACAAATTGAATGCCCATCTTTGGCACGGAAGGATTCGGCGGAAGAGCATGACCTGGACCACGTTGACAAGTTTGATCTTCTTGTCCATCATATTTTTAATGCAGTTTTGAAGTCCTGTCAGCTCTGCAGGTTCGCCCCAGGCCAGGCCCTTCTTTTCCCAGGAAGTGAGCTGCATGGGAATTTCGGATCAGAATTCGGGGGCCGCCGCCCTGTTGGCGTTGCGCGGCTCGGTGATGTAGAACCACCCTGATTGCCACCCTTTCACGGTCTCCGTGAAGGATCCGTCAAGCCAGGTAACATTGGGCATCCTGCCCACCATGGCCCCTCCGCACTCCGCTTGCTGGCCACTCACGATCTTCGGCTTCACGCAGAAGATTTGTAGCCACAGGCCGAAGTGGGGCTTGATGCGGAGGAAGGCCTCACACACGATGATAAACGCCAAGATGTTGAGGACAAAATTTGGGGCTAGATCATGGAAGTCCATCCCATAGTAAAACATGAGCCCACGGACAAAGGGATGAAGTGGAAATCCCAGTCCGCGGACAAAATGGGCGAGGAACATGACCTTCTCGTGGGGTCCCAGAGTCGGCATGATCTACCCTACGTCCTGGAGACGGTGCGCAATGTCTGCGGCCAAGTATCCGGCCACCCGGAGCTTCGCAATGTTCTCCTCCTTGACGGTGGAGGCCACCCACTTGCCTCCCGCTCTGGACATGTTTGGCTGTGTGGAGGAGGAGTGAAGTAGGGCGCTGGAGCTCGAGGGTGCGAGAATGGATAAGCAAGGGAGGAAGAGGGCGTGGGTAAAACTGGGGGATCCTTATCCCTTTATAGAGGCGACGAAAATGGTGCGCCTCCCCATTGGCCCGTTAAAAATTGCTTGTTTCCCAAGCGCCACGATTGATGGCGCGATTGGGTTACCCATACCCGTATTGATGAGAATCCCGTGATAAGGGGACATGATCTCTGCTTCGACAGGACGTGTCGAGGAAGCCGCCTCGCAATATGTGCGGTGGCTGGTTGTGGGAAAACGGTTCGAATAATGACTCGACCATGGTGTGATGGCACGTTATCTAAAGTTTTCAGCAGATTATATTCATGTAATATCGTTCTCTCTACGGCGGTATGTGAAAATAGTCTTCCAGAGCCGGACACGATTTAAGTGTTCGAGGTTTACTTTGGAGTATTCGGAGATGGAACCCGCCTTGCAATGCTGAAGACAATCTATGCACCGGACCCATCGTCATTGAAGACTGGTGTAGGGGCTACTGAGTGAGTCCTGGATTAGGGGGTATCCCGACAGCCGGACTATATACTTTGGCCGGATTGTTGGACCGTGAAGATACAAGACTGAAGACTTCGTCCCGTGTATGGATGGGACTCTCCTTTGCGTGGAAGACAAGCTTGGCGATTCGGATATTAGATCTCCTACTTTGTAACCGACTTTGTGTAACCCTAGCCTCCTCCGGTGTCTATATAAACCGGAGGGTTTAGTCCGTAGGACAACAACAATCATAATCATAGGCTAGCTTGTAGGGTTTAGCCTCTACAATCTCTTGGTAGATCAACTCTTGTAATACTCATATCATCAAGATCAATCAAGCAGGACGTAGGGTTTTACCTCCATCGAGAGGGCCCGAACCTGGGTAAAACATCGTGTCCCCTGCCTCCTGTTACCATTAGCCTTAGACGCACAAATCGGGACCCCCTACCCGAGATCCGCCGGTTTTGACACCGACACTCATCTTCAACCACCATTGTGTAGAGACTTGGTGATGTAGAGATTGCTCAAGATGTGAGTGAGTTGCAATCTCATGGATTTAGATTCATCCCAGTACCTACATGGGTTAGATAACATGCAAGGTGCAAATATGTCCAAGATATAAGATTATATTCATAAGAGAAATATCAAGGGTTAGTCACAGGCTCATGTCTTGCATGTATCCAAATGGAGTTCCTACTCCAAGTTTGAAGCATCAATGATATTCAATTCACCTCTCAACCTGCAAAACACTTTCTCATCAAGTGGTTTAGTGAATATATCCGCTAATTACTTATTGGTGCGAACATGCTTAAGGTTAATGTCACCCTTAGCAACATGATCTCGAATGAAATGATGACGAACTTCAATATGCTTAGTTCGAGAGTGTTGCGCGGGATTGTGAGCAATTTTGATAGCACTTTCATTGTCACAAAGCAACGGAACATGTTTCACATATATCCCATAATCTTTAAGGGTTTGGGTCATCCAAAGTAGTTGAGCACAACATGAACCAACGGCAATGTATTCCGCTTCGGCGGTGGATAAGGATACCGAGTTTTGTTTCTTGGAGGACCAAGACACAAGGGATCTACCAAGAAATTGACAAGTACCCATAGTGGACTTTCTATCAACCTTGTCACCGGCATAGTCCGAGTCGGAGTAGCCAACAAGATTGAAGGAGTCCCTCTTAGGATACCAAATGCCAAAATTCGGTGCATGTATTAAGTATCTCACTATCCTCTTCACAACCTTAAGATGACATTCTTTAGGGGCGGCTTGATATTGTGCGCACATGCACACACTTAGCATAATATCGGGACACAAAGCACATAGATATAACAATGAACCAATCATGGAGCGGTAAACCTTTTGATCAACCGGTTCACCATCTTTTGTCAAATCAAGATGTCCACTAGTAGGCATGGGTGTAGTCATACCTTTGCATTCTTTCATATTGAACTTCTTGAATAAGTCCTTGGTGTACTTCGTTTGAGAAACAAAGGTACCTTCCTTAGTTTGCTTGATTTGCAAACCAAGAAAGAATTTGAGTTCACTCATCATCGACATCTCAAACTTCTCCGAGATTAGCTTTCCAAACTTCTCACTAAAGTGAGGGTTAGTCAAACCAAATATAATATCATCAACATAGATTTCGCACACAAATAGTTCACAATTAACCCTTTTTGTAAAAAGAGTAGAATCAACTTCAAAGCCTTTTTCAATAAGGAACTTGGTCAAGCATTCATACCACGCTCTAGGAGCTTGTTTAAGACCATATAGAGCTTTGTGAAGTTTGTAGACATGATTAGGTTTCTTAGGATTGACAAAGCCAGGAGGTTGCTTAACATAAACTTCCCCCTCTATTTCACCATTTAGAAAAGAACTTTTAATGTCCATTTGGTACAAGGTGATATCATGGTGATTATCATAGGCAAGTAAGATGAGAATGGACTCAAGTCTAGCAACGGGGCATATGTCTCACCATAGTCCATACCTTCGACTTGAGTGTAGCCTTGGGCGACAAGACGTGCTTTGTTGCAAACTACTTGCCCATCTTCATCTTGCTTGTCGCGAAACACCCATTTGGTACAGATGATGTTGTGGTTGTTGTCGGGCTTCTCAACCAATGTCCAAACTTGATTTCTCTCAAAGTTGTGTAGTTCTTCATGCATGGCATTTATCCAATCCGGATCTTCCAATGCTTCTTCAACCTTCATAGGTTCAATGCTAGAGATGAATGAATAATGTTCACAAAAGTTGGTTAAACGAGTTTTAGAGCGAGTGATTCTCCCAGTTTGGATATCATTGTAGATTTGCTCGACGGGATGGTCCTTAGCAACTCTTGCTCGAACTCGTGAAATCCTTTTCTTGGATCTTGGTGGAACATCTTCTTCATCTTGTTCTTCTTCTTGGCCTTCTTCATTGTTGACGTTGTCGTTCTCTTGTCATAGTGGAGAAGGAGGTTGTTGATGTTCATCTTGGTGTATTTCCTCATTTTCTTCATCTTGGTGTGTCCCACTTGTGGATGCTTCTGTATCAACTCTTGGATCACCTTGTCGTGAGGTAGAAGCTTCCACTTGGACGGACGAGGTACTCTCCTTCACCTCCGTTGGACAAATCTTGCCAATAGACAAGTCTTGGATTGCTTATGAAGGGTCTTTGTCTCCTACAATTGCTCTACTTGTGAGCCGTTAGATTCATCAAACTTCACATCTACCGTCTCTTCAACCTTTCGGGTGAAATTATTGTAGACACGGTAAGTGTGAGAGTTTGAGCCATAACCAAGTAGAAAACCTTCATGAGACTTAGGAGCAAATTTAGAGCGACGATGCTTATCAAGAATGTAGCACTTTGAGCCGAATACTCCAAAGTATCCAACTTGGGGTTTGTTACCGGCGAGGAGCTCGTACGCAGTCTTGCCAAGTAGCTTGTGAAGATACAAGAGATTTGTTGCATGACAAGCTGTCTCAACCGCTTCCGCCCAAAAGTGCTTTGGCGTCTTGTACTCATCAAGCATAGTTCTCGCCATTTTGATGAGCGTCCGGTTCTTACTCTCAACAACTCCATTTTGTTGAGGTGTGTACGTAGCCGAGAACTCATGTGAAATCCCTTCTTCATCAAGAAAGGTGTCCACATTTGCGTTCTTGAACTCCGTTCCGTTGTCGCTACGAACCTTCTTGATCTTCACTTCAAATTGATTTTGGGCCTTCCTAGCAAAGTTTTTGAAGATCTTTTGGACCTGCGATTTATCATCGAGAAAGAACACCCACGTAAATCTTGAAAAACATCAACTATAACTAGAATAAAAGAATTTCCACCGAGACTTTTGTAGGCGTTGGGACCGAAAAGATCCATATGAAGTAGCTCGAGTGGCCTCCTTGTGGTCATGATGTTCTTCACGGGATGCCTTCCTCCAACCTGTTTACCTACTTGACAAGCGCTGCAAAGTCTATCCTTATCAAATATGACATCGTTAACACCAAGGATATGATTTCCTTTAATAAGCTTGTCAAGGTTTCGCATGCCCACATGACCTAATCGTCTATGCCACAACCATCCTTTAGAGGATTTAGCAATTAAGCAAGTTCTAGGTTGAGCCTTTTTAGTGAAATCAACAATGTAAAGATCACCTCTACGAATACCGGTAAAGACCATTTTATGATTATCTCTATGAAACACTTGGCAATCTACTTGAGTGAATAGGACATTAAAATCGAAATCAGCAAGTCTAGACACTGAAAGTAAATTGTATCCAAGAGATTCAACGAGCATGACATTTTGTATGGAGCTATCATGTGAGATGGCCACCTTACCAAGGCAAACCACCTTACCCTTTGAGTTATCACCGAAAGTGACATACTTTCGAGGGCCGTCGTTTTCAGCAAGCTCACGGAACATATCTTTATCTCCGGTCATGTGATCGGTACATCCACTATTAAGAACCCATTCCTTTCCTCCTGCCATGTATCCACGAAGATTTGCCATAAGACCAAAGTGTCTCATTGCATCATCAAGATCAAAGTCACTATCATCATCCTCATCACAGTATCCATGTTCAACATTGTCATGTGATGGATCAATTCCTAGAGAGGGTGATTCGTTAGAATGAGTTTGACAATGATCTTCTTTATGAATCTTAATAGCTTTGGAAATAATATCACTAATAATTCCAACATCTCCTTTGGCACGCATAAGATTTGTAAGCTCAAATAGACAATCACCAATCTTAGGATCATTGGAATTCATCTTACTCAAGGCAATAGACTTATGGAGAATTTCATCTAGATTTTTCAAGGAATAGTTTGGAAAACGTTCCTCAAGAAATTTCCATATAGTGTAGGCGCAATCAAGAGTAGGCAAACATCCAATCAAGTTTTTAGGCAAGCCTCTATTGATAAGATTAACAGTTCTAAGATTTTGAATCATGTCAATTGACTCATCAAGGGTAGGATGCATAGGATCAACATGAGGTGCACAAGGGCTAGCAATGTACTTGTTCAAATGATATTCATTGAAAATCACAAACATATCATTTTTCCACTCATGAAAATACTCTCCATCAAGAATAGGCACTCTATGTCTAAGACTACCCAAAGTAGACTCATCCATCTTCCTCCAATGGTGTTTAAACCAAAGCAATGGAGACCAAAGCTCTGATACCAATTGAAAGGATCGAGAAGAAGTGTCTAGAGGGGGGGGGGTGAATAGACTCTAAGCAAGAAAAGTTGTAGTTTTTAGTTTCTTTAAGTTGAAGTGGAGTTTTGGCACAAGTTTAGCATTCACAATACATATCAAGCAAGCATGGAAAGAGTATATGAGCAGCGGAGAGTAAAACATGCAAATTGCAAGAATGTAAAGGGATGGGATTGGAGTGTGCAAACACAATTTGGAGACACAGAGAATTTTTAGCCATGGTTTCGATAGGTGGTGCTATCGTACATCCACGTTGATGGATACTTCAACCCACAAAGGGTAACGGTTGCGCAAGTCCACGGAGGGCTCCACCCATGAAGGGTCCACGAAGAAGCAACCTTGTCTATCCCACCATGGCCGTCGCCCACGAAGGACTTGCCTCACTAGGGGTACATCTTCACGAAGTAGGCGATCTCCTTGCCCTTACAAACTCCTTGGTTCAACTCCACAATCTTGTCAGAGGCTCCCAAGTGACACCTAGCCAATCTAGGAGACACCACTCTCCAAGAAGTCACAAATTGTGTGTTGATGATGAACTCCTTGCTCTTGTGCTTCAAATGATAGTCTCCCCAACACTCAACTCTCTCACACAGGATTTGGATTTGGTGGAAAGAAGATTTGAGTGGAAAGCAACTTGGGGAAGCTAGAGATCAAGATTTATGTGGTAGGAATGGAAGATCTTGACCTCAACACAAGTGTAGGTGGTTCTCTCTCAGAAGATGTATGCTGGTAGTGTAGGCATGTTCTGATGGCTCTCTCCACAAATGAAGAGTGGGTGGAGGGGTATATATAGCCTCCACACAAAATCTAACCGTTAGACACAACTTACCAAACTCGGTGGGACCGAATCCTGAAACTCGGTCGGACCGATTTAGGAAATAATGTGACCGTTAGGATTCTCGGTGGGACCGACATGTCATCTCGTGGGACCAATATGGTTAGGGTTAGGGCATAATTTAATCTCGGTGGGACCGATTACACAAACTCGGTGAGACCGATTTTGGTAATGGACACACAGAGGGTTGGTCAGGAAAACTCGATGGGACCGATTCACTCATCTCGGTTGGACCGAAATGTTACGAAGAGGAACAGAGAGTTTGCATTGTAATCTCTGTAGAACCGATTACACAAACTCGGTGAGACCGATTTTGGTAATGTACATACATAGAGAGATTACAATCCCGTCTCGGTGAGACCGAGATCCCTATCGGTGAGACCAAAAAGACTAGGGTTTTGTGGCAGTGGCTATGTCATGAGAACTCAGTGGCGCCGGATAGAGTGTTTCGGTGGGGCCGAGTTTGACTTTTGGTTTAGGTCATATGTGGATGTGAGAAAGTACTTGAGGGCTTTGGAGCATATCACTAAGCACTTTGAGCAAGAAACTCATTAAGCAACACCTCATCCCTCCTTGATAGTATTGGCTTTTCCTATAGACTCATTGTGATCTTGGATCACTAAAAGTAAAATGTAGAGTCTTGTGCTTTGAGCTTGAGCCAATCCTTTGTCCTTAGCGTCTTGAAGGGGTTCCACATCCTAGTCCATGCCACTCCATTGTTGAACTTATCTGAAACATAGTAGGCAAAAGTATTAGTCCAACAAGAGATATGTTCACATAAATTACGAAAATCACCCAGGGAGCACCTGTGCTTTCAGTAGCTTGTGAAGATATAGACGATTCGTTGCATGACAGGCTATCTCAACCGCTTCTGCCCAAAAGTGTTTTGGTGTCTTGTATTCATCAAGCATCATTCTCGCCATTTCGATGATCGTCCGGTTCTTCCTCTCAACAACTCAATTTTTTGAGGTGTGTACGTAGCTGAGAACTCATGTGAGATCCCTTCTTCGTCAAGAAAGGTGTCCACATTGGCGTTCTTGAACTCCGTTCCGTTGTCGCTGCGAACCTTCTTGATCTTCACTTGAAATAAATTTTGGGCCTTCCTAGCGAAGTTTTGGAAGATCTTTTGAACCTGCAATTTATCATCGAGAAAGAACACCCACGTAAATCATTAAAAATCATCAACAATGACAAGTCCGAGCGAGTTACCACCGAGACTTTTGTAAGCGTTGGGACCGAAAAGATCCATATGAAGTAGCTCGAGTGGCCTCCTTGTGGTCATGATGTTCTTCACGGGATGCCTTCCTCCAACCTGTTTACCTACTTGACAAGCGCTGCAAAGTCTATCCTTATCAAATATGACATCGTTAACACCAAGGATATGATTTCCTTTAATAAGCTTGTCAAGGTTTCGCATGCCCACATGACCTAATCGTCTATGCCACAACCATCCTTTAGAGGATTTAGCAATTAAGCAAGTTCTAGGTTGAGCCTTTTTAGTGAAATCAACAATGTAAAGATCACCTCTACGAATACCGGTAAAGAACATTTTATGATTATCTCTATGAAACACTTGGCAATCTACTTGAGTGAATAGGACATTAAAACCGAAATCAGCAAGTCTAGACACTGAAAGTAAATTGTATCCAAGAGATTCAACGAGCATGACATTTTGTATGGAGCTATCATGTGAGATGGCCACCTTACCAAGGCAAACCACCTTACCCTTTGAGTTATCACCGAAAGTGACATACTTTCGAGGGCCGTCGTTTTCAGCAAGCTCACGGAACATATCTTTATCTCCGGTCATGTGATCGGTACATCCACTATTAAGAACCCATTCCTTTCCTCCTGCCATGTATCCACGAAGATTTGCCATAAGACCAAAGTGTCTCATTGCATCATCAAGATCAAAGTCACTATCATCATCCTCATCACAGTATCCATGTTCAACATTGTCATGTGATGGATCAATTCCTAGAGAGGGTGATTCGTTAGAATGAGTTTGACAATGATCTTCTTTATGAATCTTAATAGCTTTGGAAATAATATCACTAATAATTCCAACATCTCCTTTGGCACGCATAAGATTTGTAAGCTCAAATAGACAATCACCAATCTTAGGATCATTGGAATTCATCTTACTCAAGGCAATAGACTTATGGAGAATTTCATCTAGATTTTTCAAGGAATAGTTTGGAAAACGTTCCTCAAGAAATTTCCATATAGTGTAGGCGCAATCAAGAGTAGGCAAACATCCAATCAAGTTTCTAGGCAAGCCTCTATTGATAAGATTAACAGTTCTAAGATTTTGAATCATGTCAATTGACTCATCAAGGGTAGGATGCATAGGATCAACATGAGGTGCACAAGGGCTAGCAATGTACTTGTTCAAATGATATTCATTGAAAATCACAAACATATCATTTTTCCACTCATGAAAATACTCTCCATCAAGAATAGGCACTCTATGTCTAAGACTACCCAAAGTAGACTCATCCATCTTCCTCCAATGGTGTTTAAACCAAAGCAATGGAGACCAAAGCTCTGATACCAATTGAAAGGATCGAGAAGAAGTGTCTAGAGGGGGGGGGGGGTGAATAGACTCTAAGCAAGAAAAGTTGTAGTTTTTAGTTTCTTTAAGTTGAAGTGGAGTTTTGGCACAAGTTTAGCATTCACAATACATATCAAGCAAGCATGGAAAGAGTATATGAGCAGCGGAGAGTAAAACATGAAAATTGCAAGAATTTAAAGGGATGGGATTGGAGTGTGCAAACACAATTTGGAGACACGGAGAATTTTTAGCCGTGGTTCCGATAGGTGGTGCTATCGTACATCCACGTTGATGGATACTTCAACCCACAAAGGGTAACGGTTGCGCAAGTCCACGGAGGGCTCCACCCATGAAGGGTCCACGAAGAAGCAACCTTGTCTATCCCACCATGGCCGTCGCCCACGAAGGACTTGCCTCACTAGGGGTACATCTTCACGAAGTAGGCGATCTCCTTGCCCTTACAAACTCCTTGGTTCAACTCCACAATCTTGTCAGAGGCTCCCAAGTGACACCTAGCCAATCTAGGAGACACCACTCTCCAAGAAGTCACAAATTGTGTGTTGATGATGAACTCCTTGCTCTTGTGCTTCAAATGATAGTCTCCCCAACACTCAACTCTCTCACACAGGATTTGGATTTGGTGGAAAGAAGATTTGAGTGGAAAGCAACTTGGGGAAGCTAGAGATCAAGATTTATGTGGTAGGAATGGAAGATCTTGACCTCAACACAAGTGTAGGTGGTTCTCTCTCAGAAGATGTATGCTGGTAGTGTAGGCATGTTCTGATGGCTCTCTCCACAAATGAAGAGTGGGTGGAGGGGTATATATAGCCTCCACACAAAATCTAACCGTTAGACACAACTTACCAAACTCGGTGGGACCGAATCCTAAAACTCGGTCGGACCGATTTAGGAAATAATGTGACCGTTAGGATTCTCGGTGGGACCGACATGTCATCTCGTGGGACCAATATGGTTAGGTTTAGGGCATAATTTAATCTCGGTGGGACCGATTACACAAACTCGGTGAGACCGATTTTGGTAATGGACACACAGAGGGTTGGTCAGGAAAACTCGATGGGACCGATTCACTCATCTCGGTTGGACCGAAATGTTACGAAGAGGAACAGAGAGTTTGCATTGTAATCTCTGTAGAACCGATTACACAAACTCGGTGAGACCGATTTTGGTAATGTACATACATAGAGAGATTACAATCCCGTCTCGGTGAGACCGAGATCCCTATCGGTGAGACCAAAAAGACTAGGGTTTTGTGGCAGTGGCTATGTCATGAGAACTCAGTGGCGCCGGATAGAGTGTTTCGGTGGGGCTGAGTTTGACTTTTGGTTTAGGTCATATGTGGATGTGAGAAAGTACTTGAGGGCTTTGGAGCATATCACTAAGCACTTTGAGCAAGAAACTCATTAAGCAACACCTCATCCCTCCTTGATAGTATTGGCTTTTCCTATAGACTCATTGTGATCTTGGATCACTAAAAGTAAAATGTAGAGTCTTGTGCTTTGAGCTTGAGCCAATCCTTTGTCCTTAGCGTCTTGAAGGGGTTCCACATCCTAGTCCATGCCACTCCATTGTTGAACTTATCTGAAACATAGTAGGCAAAAGTATTAGTCCAACAAGAGATATGTTCACATAAATTACGAAAATCACCCAGGGAGCACCTGTGCTTTCAGTAGCTTGTGAAGATATAGACGATTCGTTGCATGATAGGCTATCTCAACCGCTTCTGCCCAAAAGTGTTTTGGTGTCTTGTATTCATCAAGCATCATTCTCGCCATTTCGATGATCGTCCGGTTCTTCCTCTCAACAACTCAATTTTTTGAGGTGTGTACGTAGCTGAGAACTCATGTGAGATCCCTTCTTCGTCAAGAAAGGTGTCCACATTGGCGTTCTTGAACTCCGTTCCGTTGTCGCTGCGAACCTTCTTGATCTTCACTTGAAATAAATTTTGGGCCTTCCTAGCGAAGTTTTGGAAGATCTTTTGAACCTGCAATTTATCATCGAGAAAGAACACCCACGTAAATCATTAAAAATCATCAACAATGACAAGTCCGAACGAGTTACCACCGAGACTTTTGTAAGCGTTGGGACCGAAAAGATCCATATGAAGTAGCTCGAGTGGCCTCCTTGTGGTCATGATGTTCTTCACGGGATGCCTTCCTCCAACCTGTTTACCTACTTGACAAGCGCTGCAAAGTCTATCCTTATCAAATATGACATCGTTAACACCAAGGATATGATTTCCTTTAATAAGCTTGTCAAGGTTTCGCATGCCCACATGACCTAATCGTCTATGCCACAACCATCCTTTAGAGGATTTAGCAATTAAGCAAGTTCTAGGTTGAGCCTTTTTAGTGAAATCAACAATGTAAAGATCACCTCTACGAATACCGGTAAAGACCATTTTATGATTATCTCTATGAAACACTTGGCAATCTACTTGAGTGAATAGGACATTAAAATCGAAATCAGCAAGTCTAGACACTGAAAGTAAATTGTATCCAAGAGATTCAACGAGCATGACATTTTGTATGGAGCTATCATGTGAGATGGCCACCTTACCAAGGCAAACCACCTTACCCTTTGAGTTATCACCGAAAGTGACATACTTTCGAGGGCCGTCGTTTTCAGCAAGCTCACGGAACATATCTTTATCTCCGGTCATGTGATCGGTACATCCACTATTAAGAACCCATTCCTTTCCTCCTGCCATGTATCCACGAAGATTTGCCATAAGACCAAAGTGTCTCATTGCATCATCAAGATCAAAGTCACTATCATCATCCTCATCACAGTATCCATGTTCAACATTGTCATGTGATGGATCAATTCCTAGAGAGGGTGATTCGTTAGAATGAGTTTGACAATGATCTTCTTTATGAATCTTAATAGCTTTGGAAATAATATCACTAATAATTCCAACATCTCCTTTGGCACGCATAAGATTTGTAAGCTCAAATAGACAATCACCAATCTTAGGATCATTGGAATTCATCTTACTCAAGGCAATAGACTTATGGAGAATTTCATCTAGATTTTTCAAGGAATAGTTTGGAAAACGTTCCTCAAGAAATTTCCATATAGTGTAGGCGCAATAAAGAGTAGGCAAACATCCAATCAAGTTTCTAGGCAAGCCTCTATTGATAAGATTAACAGTTCTAAGATTTTGAATCATGTCAATTGACTCATCAAGGGTAGGATGCATAGGATCAACATGAGGTGCACAAGGGCTAGCAATGTACTTGTTCAAATGATATTCATTGAAAATCACAAACATATCATTTTTCCACTCATGAAAATACTCTCCATCAAGAATAGGCACTCTATGTCTAAGACTACCCAAAGTAGACTCATCCATCTTCCTCCAATGGTGTTTAAACCAAAGCAATGGAGACCAAAGCTCTGATACCAATTGAAAGGATCGAGAAGAAGTGTCTAGAGGGGGGGGGGGTGAATAGACTCTAAGCAAGAAAAGTTGTAGTTTTTAGTTTCTTTAAGTTGAAGTGGAGTTTTGGCACAAGTTTAGCATTCACAATACATATCAAGCAAGCATGGAAAGAGTATATGAGCAGCGGAGAGTAAAACATGCAAATTGCAAGAATGTAAAGGGATGGGATTGGAGTGTGCAAACACAATTTGGAGACACAGAGAATTTTTAGCCGTGGTTTCGATAGGTGGTGCTATCGTACATCCACGTTGATGGATACTTCAACCCACAAAGGGTAACGGTTGCGCAAGTCCACGGAGGGCTCCACCCATGAAGGGTCCACGAAGAAGCAACCTTGTCTATCCCACCATGGCCGTCGGCCACGAAGGACTTGCCTCACTAGGGGTACATCTTCACGAAGTAGGCGATCTCCTTGCCCTTACAAACTCCTTGGTTCAACTCCACAATCTTGTCAGAGGCTCCCAAGTGACACCTAGCCAATCTAGGAGACACCACTCTCCAAGAAGTCACAAATTGTGTGTTGATGATGAACTCCTTGCTCTTGTGCTTCAAATGATAGTCTCCCCAACACTCAACTCTCTCACACAGGATTTGGATTTGGTGGAAAGAAGATTTGAGTGGAAAGCAACTTGGGGAAGCTAGAGATCAAGATTTATGTGGTAGGAATGGAAGATCTTGACCTCAACACAAGTGTAGGTGGTTCTCTCTCAGAAGATGTATGCTGGTAGTGTAGGCATGTTCTGATGGCTCTCTCCACAAATGAAGAGTGGGTGGAGGGGTATATATAGCCTCCACACAAAATCTAACCGTTAGACACAACTTACCAAACTCGGTGGGACCGAATCCTGAAACTCGGTCGGACCGATTTAGGAAATAATGTGACCGTTAGGATTCTCGGTGGGACCGACATGTCATCTCGTGGGACCAATATGGTTAGGGTTAGGGCATAATTTAATCTCGGTGGGACCGATTACACAAACTCGGTGAGACCGATTTTGGTAATGGACACACAGAGGGTTGGTCAGGAAAACTCGATGGGACCGATTCACTCATCTCGGTTGGACCGAAATGTTACGAAGAGGAACAGAGAGTTTGCATTGTAATCTCTGTAGAACCGATTACACAAACTCGGTGAGACCGATTTTGGTAATGTACATACATAGAGAGATTACAATCCCGTCTCGGTGAGACCGAGATCCCTATCGGTGAGACCAAAAAGACTAGGGTTTTGTGGCAGTGGCTATGTCATGAGAACTCAGTGGCGCCGGATAGAGTGTTTTGGTGGGGCCGAGTTTGACTTTTGGTTTAGGTCATATGTGGATGTGAGAAAGTACTTGAGGGCTTTGGAGCATATCACTAAGCACTTTGAGCAAGAAACTCATTAAGCAACACCTCATCCCTCCTTGATAGTATTGGCTTTTCCTATAGACTCATTGTGATCTTGGATCACTAAAAGTAAAATGTAGAGTCTTGTGCTTTGAGCTTGAGCCAATCCTTTGTCCTTAGCGTCTTGAAGGGGTTCCACATCCTAGTCCATGCCACTCCATTGTTGAACTTATCTGAAACATAGTAGGCAAAAGTATTAGTCCAACAAGAGATATGTTCACATAAATTACGAAAATCACCCAGGGAGCACCTGTGCTTTCAGTAGCTTGTGAAGATATAGATGATTCGTTGCATGACAGGCTATCTCAACCGCTTCTGCCCAAAAGTGTTTTGGTGTCTTGTATTCATCAAGCATCATTCTCGCCATTTCGATGATCGTCCGGTTCTTCCTCTCAACAACTCAATTTTTTTGAGGTGTGTACGTAGCTGAGAACTCATGTGAGATCCCTTCTTCGTCAAGAAAGGTGTCCACATTGGCGTTCTTGAACTCCGTTCCGTTGTCGCTGCGAACCTTCTTGATCTTCACTTCAAATAAATTTTGGGCCTTCCTAGCGAAGTTTTGGAAGATCTTTTGAACCTGCAATTTATCATCGAGAAAGAACACCCACGTAAATCATTAAAAATCATCAACAATGACAAGTCCGAACGAGTTACCACTGAGACTTTTGTAAGCGTTGGGACCGAAAAGATCCATGTGAAGTAGTTCGAGTGGTCTTCTCGTGGTCATGATGTTCTTCACAGGGTGGCTTCCTCCAACCTGTTTTCCTGCTTGGCAAGAGCTGCAAAGTCTATCCTTATCAAATATAATATCTTTAACACAAAGGATATGATCAGCTTTAATAAGCTTGTCAATCTCTATGTATGCTGGTAAAGACCATTTTATGATTATCTCTTCGAAACACTTGACAATCTACTTCAGTAAATAGGACATTGAAACCAAAGTCAGCCAGTCTAGATACAGAAAGTAGATTATAGCCAAGAGATTCAACGAGCATAACATTTTGTATGGAGCTGTCATGTGATTTGGCCACCTTACAGAGGCCAACCACCTTACCCTTTGAGTTATCACCAAAAGTGACATAGTTTCGAGGGCAGTCATTTTCAGCAAGCTCATGAAACATATCTTTATCTCCGGTCATGTGATTAGTACATCCAATATCAAGGACCCATTCCTTTCCTCCAGCCATCTAGCCACGAAGATTAGCCATAAGACCAAAGTGTCTCATAGATTCTTCAAGATCAAAGTTATTATCATCATCTTCATCATAGTATCCATGCTCAACATCATTTTGCAAATGATCATTTCCTAGAGAGAGTGATTCATTAGATATATGATTTTTACAATGTTCATCTCTATGAATTATAATAGTTTCGGAAATGATAATGCTAATAATTCCAACATCTCCTTTGGCACGCATAAGATTGGTAACCTCAATTAAAAAATCTCCAAACTTAGGATCATTAGGATTCATCTCGTTCAAAGCAATAGACTTATGAAGAATATCATCTAAGTTTTTCAAGGAATAGTCTGGAAATCGCTCCTCAAGGGATCTCCTTATAGTATAAGCACAATCAAGAGTTGGCAAGTGACCAATTAAATCTCTAGGCAAGCCTCTAGTGATAAGATTGATAGTTCTAAGATTGTGAATCATGCCAAGAGACTCATGATGGGTTGGATGCAAGGGATCAACAAGGGGTTCACAAGGTGTAGTAATGTACTTGTTCAAGTGATATTCATGAAAAATTCCAAGCATCTCATTTTTCCAATCACTGAAGAACTCTCCATCAAGCATATGCACTCTATGTCTAAGACTCCCCAACGTAGACTCATCCATCTTCCTCCAATGGTGATTAAACCAAAGCAATGGAGACCAATGCTCTGATACCAATTGAAAGGATCGAGAAGAGGTGTCTAGAAGGGGGGGGGGGTGATTAGACCCTCAACAAATAAAGTTGACAGTTTTTAAGTTTTTCAAATTGAGGTGATAGGGAAACATAATTTCAAGCATACACAATACAATTCAAGCAAGCATGCAAAGGGTATATGAGCAGTGGAAAGTAAAGCATGCAACTTGCAAGAAAGTAAAGGGATGGGATTGGAGTGTGCAAACGCAATTGGAGACACGGAGATTTTTGGCATGGTTCCGATAGGTGGTGCTATCGTACATCCACGTTGATGAAGACTTCAACCCATGAAGGGTAACGGTTGTGCGAGTCCACGGAGGGCTACACCCACGAAGGGTTCACAAAGCAGCAACCTTGTCTATCCCACCATGGCCATCGCCCATGAAGGACTTGCCTCACTTGGGTAGATCTTCACGAAGTAGGCGATCTCCTTGCCCTTACAAACTCCTTGGTTCAACACCACAATCTTGACAGAGGCTCCCAAGTGACACCTAACCAATCTAGGAGACACCACTCTTCAAAAGGTAATAGATGGTGTGTTGATGATGAACTTCTTGCTCTTGTGCTTCAAATGATAGTCTCCCCAACACTCAACTCTCTCTCACAGATTTGGCTATGGTGGAAAGATGATTTGAGTGGAAAGCAACTTGGGGAAGGCTAGAGATCAAAATTCTTGTGGTTGGAATGGAATATCTTGGTCTCAACACATGAGTAGGTGGTTCTCTCACAAAAAATGAGTAGGGGAAGTGTAGGTATGTTCTGATGGCTCTCCTCACGACTAAAGAATGGGTGGAGGGGTATATATATATAGCCTGCACACAAAATCTAGCCGTTACACACAGATTCCCAAATCGGTGGGACTGAATCGTAAAACTCAGTGAGACCGATTCAGGTCAAAATATGAACGTTAGAGTTTTTGGTGGGACCAACTTAGTCATCTCGGTGAGACAGATGTGCAGGGGTGAGGGTAAAACCTCAACTTGGTTTGACCGATTACTCAAACTCGGTGAGATCGATTTTGGTAATAAGCAAACCGAGGATTGGTCAAGCAAACTTGATGGGACCGATTGAACAAACTCAGTTAGACCGAAAATGTTACAATAGATCACAGAGAATTTGCAAGCCCATCTCGGTGAGACCGAGAACCCATCTGTGAGACCAAAGTGACTAGGGTTTGGCAGTGGCTGAATTAGATGAACTCAGTGGCGCCGGATAGATCAAATCGGTGGGGCCGAGTTTGACATTTACGTTTAGGACATATGTGGATGTGAGAAAGTGGCTGGGGGTTTTGGAGCATATCACTAAGCACTTTGAGCAAGCAAGCCATTAAGCAACACCTCATCCCCTTTTAATAGTATTGGCTTTCCTATGGACTCAATGTGATCTTGGATCACTAAAATGGAAAATGTAGAGTCTTGAGCTTTTGCCAATATTTGTCCTTAGCATCTTGAAGGGGTTCCACATCCTCTTGCCCATGTCCATGCCACTCCAATGTTGAACTTATCTGAAATATACTAGGTAGAAGTATCAATCCTACAAGAGATATGTTGTCATGAATTACAAAAATCACCCAGGGAGCACTTGTGCTTTCAATGGGCTGCCACGTGAGTTTTGCCAGGTAAGTCCTTTCTCCTTTTATTTTTTGTTTTCTATTTTTCTGTGACTTTAGGGCTTTATTAAAAATACCAAAACAACCTCAAAAATCATGAAACTGCTTGAGGCCACTGTTTGGATTATTTCCAACAGCAAACATTTCAGTTCATGAATATTTGGACATTTAAAATATTATATAAAATTTAAATGCCCAAATGCAAATAGGATATGATTTAATTCAGTGACCCAATGTTGTCCTAGAAAAACGTGAACCATTTTTGTCAGAGGTTCTAGACCAAGGAAAGATGATGAACATTTTAGAAGGGCATTTCAGGTTCATTGAAAAAGTATTTTAGTAACCCTAGTTGGCTTGAGTGGTGCTGGGGGTTTCTGCCATCCCCATTTCAATGTTTCTGAGAATGTTAAACATGATGCAAACACTCTAATGCATGCACTGACTAGGGTTGTGACAACTCACCCCCACTCAAAAAATATCTCGTCCCGAGATTTAGGATCCGCCGGAAAGAAAGTGGGGTACTCGAGTCGAAGATGATCCTCCCTTTCCCAAGTAGCTTCTTTCTCGGAATGGTGTGACCATTGAACCTTGAGAAATTTGATGTTGTGGCGTCGAGTGGTACGCTCAGCTTGATCAAGGATACGAACAGAATATTCCCGATATGTGAGATCATCTTGGAGATCAAGCATTTCATGGTCCACTCCACAGATAGGATCCGAGAAGCAATGCTTGAGTTGAGAAACATGGAAGACATCATGAACTCTGGAGAGATGCGGAGGTAGTTCCAGTTGGTAGGCAACTTCTCCTTGTTTGGCAAGAATGCAAAAGGGACCAATGTAGCGAGGAGCCAATTTGCCTTTGATACTGAAGCGATGGGTTCCCTTCAGAGGAGTAACCCGAAGGTAAGCCTTCTCGTCGACTTCAAAAGTCATGGCCTTATGTTTACGATCATATTGGCTCTTTTGACGAGATTGGACTGTTTTCAATTTTTCACGAACAATGCGAACTTGCTCTTCTGCTTCCTGGATCATATCCGGGCCAAAGAATTGTCTTTCCCCGGTTTCTGACCAGTTAAGAGGCGTTCGACAACTTCATCCATAGAGAACTATAAAAGGAGCTTTGCCAAGCTAGATTGATAGCTATTGTTATAAGAAAATTCGGTGAATGGAAGGCATTTCTCCCAATCCATTCCAAATGAGATAATAGAAGCTCGAAGCATATCTTCCAGAATTTGGTTGATGCATTCTACTTGAGCACTTGATTGAGGGTGGAAGGTGGTTCTAAAGGAGAGACGAGTCCCCATAGCATTTTGGAAACTCTCCCAAAATCGAGAGGTGATGAGACTTCCACGATCTGAGTTAATCTCCAATTGAACACCATGAAGAGCCACTATTTGAGAGATATACAAATCTGCTAGCTGACTGGCGGTTATACTCTCTCAAACAGGAAGGAAATGGGCTACTTTGGAAAGACGATCGAGGACGACGAAGATAGCATTATTCCTTCTCTTGGTCCTCGGAAAACAAGTGATGAAATCCATACTGATTTTATCCCATTTCCATTCACGAATAGCTAAAGGTTGAAGGGTGCCAGCAGGCCATTGATGCTCTGCTTTAACACGACGACATATGTCGCAATTAGCAATATACTGAGCAATTTCTCTCTTCATCCTATTCCACCAGAACCTCTAGCGTAGGTCCAGATACATTTTAGTACTACCGGGATGAATTGTGAGAGGAGATTCATGAGCTTCCTTAAGGATCAATTGCCGTAGTTGTCGTTTCTTGTGAACCACTAAGCGGTTCTCAAAGAATGCAACTCCTTGATCGTTCATAGAGAAACATTTAGCAGCTCCGCTAGCAATGTTCTCCTTGATCCGAGATATCCCCTTGGCATACCATTGGGCAGTTATAATATGATCCGTAAGGGTAGGTTTTGCCACCAAGGTAGATAGGAACCCTTGAGGAACAACGTGAAGGTTAAGCTTCCAAAATTCCTCATGGCACTTTGTTGTAACATCAGGTTGTTATAATAAGATTTACGACTTAATGCATCAGCCATGACATTGGCTTTTCCCGGGGTGTAAGTTATTCCTAAGTTGTAATACCCAACGTCTTTGCCTGAGATTCAAATCCGGTTGGGTGAATATGTATTTTAGACTTTGGCGATCGGTGAAGATTTCGCAATGATTACCAAGAATGTAATGTCACCAGGTTTTGAGTGCATGGACTACAGCTGCAAGCTCTAGATCATGTGTAGGATAGTTTTCCTCATGTGGATGCAACTTCCTTGAAGCATAGGCAATTACATGACAATCTTGCATGAGTATGCAACCAAGTCCTTGTCGCGAGGCGTCGCAATAGATAACAAACACTACAAAAAATACACTTTTATGATGATATGTGTTTGTCACAGTAGGTCGCGTTTTCTGTCATGCATGTACATCCATGAGGATTTTATGACAGAATCAAGATAGTCATACCTGTGCTGTCATAGAAGTGTTCCATGACATTACCAAAATTATCATCATGGAAGTGTCCACTTCCATGACGATAAATCATGCATCATAGAAGTGCTTTCGTCAAGGGTGACCGACACGTGGCATCCACCGTAACGGAACGCCGTTAAGCTATCGGGTCCTGTTTTGGATCCGATAACTCGTTAACAGCCCCGACCAATGGGGTTTTTCCACGTGTAAAATCATCATTGGCTGGAGGAAACACGTGTCGGCTCACCGTTGGGACAGATTTCATCCACTCATTGGACCGAAGGTGCCTATGATACGTCGACACGTGGCACGGCCCAACAGAGGCCCACTCCTTTGAAAAGGCCGGCCCGTTTGACTTGGTCAAAAGGTGGCGGGCCGGCCCACGGAAAGCCTGTTAACGGCCTGTTCGCATATAGCCCATTTACAGCCCGCTAACCCAGGGCCCATTACGACCTATCCGAATTAGGCCCAGTAGCATCATCTGGGCCGTATAATATGATTCTAGCTCGTTTTAACTTCCGACCCATGTATGGCCAATGACGTCTTTCGGCCCATATGAGGCCCTTTGTAACTCTTGGCCCATTAACGACCCGTGGTAAAACTGGCCCGTAAAGAACAGTGTATCACTTTATACCCATTAAACAGTGTATCACTTTATACCCATTAACGGACCATTATTCCATTGGGCCGTTTCCAGCCCATGTTATCTTTCGGCCTTCTCAGGGCCCATTTATTCTTGGGCTCATTTTCAGCATTCGGTTACTTATGGCCCATTACTGTAATTTTCTGCTCGTGGGCCAAATTTAGCCCGTGGTTACAGTCGGCCCATTTGTGGCCCGTTATTACGTTGGGCCCTTTTCATAGCGTCATCAAATATGTTCGATTAATGACGGCCCATTATGGTCGGCCCATGAACGGATGATTCCAACTCTAGCCCGTTTACGGCCATAATGCAGTTTGTTATTGGCCAATGTTTGGCCAATCGGTCATACGGCCCGTAGAAGGCCCATTAATGATACGGTCTGTAGAAGGCCCATTGTGTCCACGGCCCGAAGAAGGCCCATTGTGTCTACGACCCGTTGGAGGCCCATTGTTTCTACGGCCCGTAGAAGGCCCATTGTTTCTATGGCCCGTAGGAGGCCCAGTATCACTACAGTAAATATGTAGCCCATGGTTATTGTGGCCTAGTTTTAAAAAATAGGTTATCGCGGCCACTAGCAAACCGCGAAAAAAGAACTGCACTCACTACAAGCAAACAAATAAACAAGACAACAAGGAAATAAATAAGCAAGCAACTTACGGTAGGCTATCACGGCTATTACACATATTACATCCACTGGGCATCAAAGTTCGCCACCAGTGCAAATATAGGGAACGAAGCAGCATTTCATATACACTGGTTGTCAAAGTTGGCGACCAACACAAATAAACGCCGCAGCAAAACAAGTCCAGAACTGAAACCACTTCAGAAAATCTCAAGAAACAATATCGTGGGTACCCATAATCCTGGCAAGATGCTTAGCAAGCTTATTAACTTTCTCTCGTTCAGCGGTTAAATCCTCCAGCGCTTGTTGTTGCACCAGAAAGTATGCATCTGAATTCTGCAGGGACTTCCTCAGTCCTTCAGCTTCCTGTCGCAGCACATCTAATCGATGTCTTTTAACTTGAAGTTGAGACTCAAGAAGACAAACTGATTCAGGCAGCGGGTTTGAAGAGCTTGTGCCAGCAGTAGTGGCCAGTAACTCGAACACTACATCAAGACAGGACTTTTGGGTTCTCTCACTGTCGTCAAGATAGTTTTTCTCAGCTTTCTTGGAGACCAACAGGGATGCTCAATATCTTGAACGTTATCTGCATTACTTCCTTTACCATTGCATAATGGGGTACTGTTCTGTCACATCCCTAGTTCTGACCATGCCTAGTGCTAGCATCTGGTATTGCATCATGCTTACTTTTTACAGAAAGTTGAAATGGGGATGACAGAACCCCCAGCACCCCCTGAAAACAAATAGGGTTTGCTAAAATCTTTTTCAATGAACCTGAAATGCCCTTCCAAAATGTTCATCATCTTTGCCTTGGTCTTAAACCTCTGAAAAAATGGTGCACAATTTTCTAGGTCATCCTAAGGTCACTCAATTAAATCATAAGTATTTGAATTTGGACATTTAAATTCTATAAAATATTTTAAATGTCCAAATAATCCTAAACTGAAATGTTCCATGTTGGTTATATGCTAAACAGTGGGCATGAGCAGTTTCGTGATTTTTGAAAGTGCCTAAGCATTTTTAGAAAAGCCACAAAGTTACAGAAGAAATAGAAAAACAGAAACAATAAATAAAAGGCAGAGAGAGAGAGAGTTACCTGGGCCGACTTACCTGGCGGCCCAAGTGGCTAGCTCAGCCCACCTGGCCCCTCCCCTGTCATCTTCCGCCTTGCCAGGAGGATGGGCGCGTGGCCGACGCACGCCGGCGCATGACCGGCCACCTCCTGCTTGCCGCTTCGCCCCCGCTTCTTTGGGTGGCGCCATGCATGCCCCTGGAACTCCCTCGCGCTCTCCCTCGCCCCTCCCCCTCCTCTGTTTCTCTTACACGCGGCCGCCGAGCGCAACCGTCGCCGCCGACGAGCACCGCCGTGGCCACAGCCACTGCCTCGCCTCGCCGATGCGCTCAGAGGCTCCGCCTCGACCCCCTCTTCCTCCTCACTGAGCCACGCCCTGCGGGAGCCCCTACAACACCGCCATCGGCTCCGTCTTCTTCCTCGGACTCCGGCGATTGCCGTTGCCACTCCGTTGTCTCCAGAGCCTCCCCGAGCTGCCGACCCATCCATGCGATGCACTGTGAGCCTCTAAACCGTTTCCCCCTACTCCCGTGCATTAATTTGAGCTCTAGCTCTCATTTCCGTCGAGACCGAGACCTCTCCGGCGCCGGCCATGTCGCCGTCGTTGTTTTGGCCTGCCTCCGTTCAAACCAAGCACGTCACCGCACTCAGTACACCCCTAGGAGCACGTTGCACCCACCAGCTCCCCCACCCGTGCACCACAACGCCAAACCCGCAAGTGCCTGAACGCCGGCCGCCGCCACGAGCTTGACTTCGGCGAGCTCATTCCACCCCCGCCTCCCGAGTGCCTCCCCTGGATGCGCTCGAGCAAGGGCAACCCTCTGGTGCCCTTGGCTTTGCCCAAAACCGCCCGTAGCGCCACTCTAGCGAGCTTCCGCCGCGGTTTTGGTCGCCGCCGACCATTTTCCGGTGTGCCGACATGGCGTCATTAGCTTAGGTACTAACCACGTTTAGTTAGAACCCACAACCACTGATAGTGGACCCCAGCGCGGGGTCAAACCTAGTCAGCGCTAGATTTGACCGGCATTAGTCCCCGTGTCAATGACACACGGGTCCCACCAGCCAGGTTTGACCCTGGTCAACTCGGTTGACGTGCTGACGTCATGATGATGTCATGCTGATGCAGTAAATCTATTTTTGGATTTAGTTTAATTTTAAATAATCCAGAAATTGCAGAAAATGCTCTAAACTTCTAAAATTCATAGAAATTCAACCGTAACTCAGAGTGAAATAATTTATATATGAAAAATGATCAGAAAAATCCAATCTATCCATCTGCACTGGCTTCATGCATGTTAGAACAACCTATGACTATTGTTTAGGACAAATCATATAAATGGCATTTGAATATCCACATATGGGATTTGAATTTGAATCTTGGATTCAAACCAATCCATTTAATCTGTTGTAGTTGCATTAGGCCAACACACTCATTCTGCCATGTCATGATCATGCATCATATTGTGCATTGCATTGATTGTGTTTCCTCTTTGTTTGTCGGTATTTGTCCCCTCTCGATAGACGTGGTTCCAACAATGAGTTCGATGACACCGATGAAGAACTATACTATCTTCAGAAGTGCCAGGCAAGCAAAACCCCCTTGTTCATTCCGATACAATCCCACTCTCTCGCTCCTGCTCTCTTTTACTGCATTATGACAACAATGATTCATCTGTTACTTGCTGCGATAGTTGAACCCCTTATCCTCTGCATGACCTGTCATTGCCACAGTAAATAGATGAAACCCACTAGCATGAGTAGGAGTTATTTGAGCCGTGATGTGCCTACTCATTCATGCTTGTTTGTCATGCCTGCTATGCTTAGAGTTGTGTTAGGTCTGATTCATCGGGGATGAATTGGAACAGTGATGAACATGTCCTACTGTGTGTGAGCTAAGTGTGTGAACACGATTTGGTAAAGGTAGCGGTGAGAGGCCATGTATGAGTACATGGTGGGTTGTCTCATTGAAGCCGTCCTCAAGAACTGAGTTCTGTGTTTGTGATCCATGAAACAGTTACTACCATGCATTGGCCCCGAAACCAATGGATCCTCTCGGCTTCTTAATCACCCTTGTCCTCTGTCCAGGAGTTGCAAGTAGTTTCTGGTGTTTGTAGTATCCTGGAGGCCGTGCGCAGCACTGACCCGAGGGGTGGGCTGTGATGCGGTAGGCATGTGGCACGGTGTATCGGGCGCCCGTTTGGTGTCTCGGGAACCCTGCACACATCGTTCGGGGCCGTATGAGGAAACCTCGGCCGGACTCCTTGCGGATGGAACCTGAATAGGCGATAAACCTGGACTAGGGACTTGAGTGTTTAGGTAGGCCATGGCCGACACCCTCGTTGGGCTTCCGCTTGAAGGTTGCCGAGTACATGTCGTTTAAACGGCGATAAGTGGTGAGAGCGTGTGTGAAGAAGTACACCCCTGCAGGGTAAACATCATCTATTCGAATAGCCGTGTCCGCGGTAAAGGACTTCTGGGTTGCCTGTACAGTTCATAGACAAGTGAAAGTGGATACTTTAAAATGCGCAAGATAAGCGTGAGTGCTATGGATGGTGTTCTCGTAGGGAGATGGGAGTGGATCCATAGAGGTGTATTGGTTGGTGAATATGTGGACTCGTGTGCGCCACCCCAAAGAGTTACTTGCAGTCGTAGTTCAGGATAGCCATCGAGTCAAAGCTGGCTTGCTGCAGTTAAACCCCACCATCCCCTTTGTTGATAATGATGCATATGTAGTTAGTTCTGATGTAAATCTTGATGGGTACATTTGTACTCATGTTTGCCTATTTTATGTTTTTGCAGAGAGACTTCTGTCTCACTAGTAGTTTCGCGTGATCTTCCATGTTTAGCTTGTTACCTCAGCTACGATCTTGTGCCCTCGGCAGGATCTGGTAGATAGTCAGGCTTCTCAGCCTTTTTCATTTATAGATGTCTGTACCCAGACATGTTAAGCTTCCGCTTGTGCTTTGACTTGTATGCTCTGAATGCTGGGTCAAGAGACCCATGTTTGTAATATCTCGCTCCTCGGAGCCTATTGAATAAAATACTTGAGTTGTAGAGTCATGTTGTGATGCCATGTTGTATTTGCACATATCGAGCATATTGTGTGTATGTTATTGAAATGCTTGGTATGTGTGGGATCTGACTATCTAGTTGTTTATCCTTGATAGCCTCTCTTACCGGGAAATGTCTCCTAGTGCTTCCACTGAGCCTTGGTAGCTTGCTACTGCTCCAGAACACTTAGGCTGGCCGGCATGTGTCCTTCTTCGTTCCTATGTCTGTCCCTTCGGGGAAATGTCACGCAGTGTCTACCGGAGTCCTGTTAGCCTACTACAGCCCGGTTTATCGGAGTCCTGCTAGCCCAGTTGCTACAGCCCGGATTCACTCGCTGATGACCGACACATTCGTTGTTGGGTCATGTATGCCTGTCCATGTAAGTTAGTGCCACTTTGGGTTCATGACTAGCCATGTCAGCCCGGGCTCCTTGTCATATGGATGCTAGTGACACTATCATATACGTGTGCCAAAAGGTGCAAACGGTCCCAGGCCTGGTAAGGCAACACCCGTGGGAATACCGTGCGTGAGGCCGCAAAGTGATATGAGGTGTTACATGCTAGATCTATGTGGCATTGAGTCAGGGCCCTGACATGTTCTCCAATATTTTGTCTGCATTCTAAAAGAGAAACAAGCAGACACATCATAGGTTTACCATGTTGTATATGAAACTCATTTTGGTAAATGAGTTCAGTAGTAAAGTGGACAGGATAACAACATGAAACAAACATATATCTATGTACCATGGTCACTTTATGGTCTATATCAGTCTAGTTTTTGTTGCCAAATCAAGATAGAGACACAGTTCAAATAATATTTGTTCAAGAAGAATAGATAGAATATAAGTGTGGGAAACTACAGAGCAATAACAACACTTGTAATGTGCATGACATGAGAACATAACTTGTTATTCAATTGAAACTGAAATCAACATTGAGCAAGTTACAATAGCAAACCAGTTAAAGAAACAGGTTTAAAACATACCTGTTGCACCATTGGAGTTTCAATTCCGTCCTTCAAATTTGAAAATACTTGGTATGAGTAAATACAGTGGTGCAAGAGCAAAGGAGTATGAACCATAGCTACAGAACCTGACCTGAGAACAAATTTTCTTCTCCTTTAAGCGTTGAGTTGGGATTCGGAGTGGTGGTCCTCATGCTTTTGGCACTGCAGTTCCCTTACTAACTACTCGTGTTTGGGTGCCCTGTGGTGGAGACGGTGTTGTGTCAACTGGAACTGGGTTACTATCTGCCGGGGTTGGGGTTAGCAGGGGTGTAGCTGGTTCTCTGTCCAACTGGTAGGGGTACAATCTGCGAGAGTCTGGTTTATGTGTGGTGGGGCTAGTTCTTGGGCAAGTACAACCGTGGTTCTATCTGCATCAACTGGTAGCACTATCTTTTCTGTAGACCGTGTTGTTACTCCCTTAGATACTACCATCACCCTCTCCAATTCAAATGGCTGATAAATAAGAAAAGTAATTGAAAGTACAGGCATTGTATGATAGACAGGTGCAATGGATAGTGCGGAATAAAAGAGGGCATTAAATAATTCACATTTATGTTGTCTAACCAAACAGGATAGCATGACACAATTTCACATATATGATGGCTAACTAAATAGGATAGCATGACCCAATTTCACATTATGATGGCTAACTAAAAAAGATGGAAAGAAATAGTTCAAAATATGAGACTATGTAAACATGATGACATGATATAACTATATAATGTGTTCATTAAATAGGTTGGCAAGCCATAATTCACATAAGTTCACGGATAGAATGACATAATTCAAAATATGATGACTATAAACACTAAACATGATGAGGTGATATAACTATATGATGTCTTTACTAAATGGGTTGCCATGCCATAATTCAGATAGATGTTGTGTATGTAAACATGATGGCATGATATAATTCAAATATATTATTTATATAGTAAGAAAGTAAGCAGATGGCAATCCATATATGATGTAAAAACTAAGCAATGCAAGACAACATGCATGACATGGGTAATATAACCCTGCCAAGTTTGAGCATAGACCTCAGGGGGGAAATAGGATGGGTCATCGGTCTCTGAATCCTCCTCTGAGAAGCTCTGTGTAACCAGCAAGATGTCTGCTTCAGCAGGTAGCATTGTCTGCTCTGAATACCTTGTTTTCACTCTAGATACTTCCGTCACCGCTTCAAATGGGTGATGTATAGGAAGAGTAGTTGAATATACAAACGTTGTCGACAAATGGAACACGTAATACAAAAAAAATGATAGCATGCTATAATTCACATACATGATGATTGGCTAAACAGCATGGCATTGTATAATTCACATATATAATGCCTTTGCAACAAGATAGCATTGCATAATTCACATATATAATGTCTTGCAACAAGATGGCAATGCATAATTCGCATATGTGGTAATTAGACACTAAACAGGTGGCATTCACACAAAGCATGTCTAAACTAATCAAATGACATAGCAATGCAAGACACCATACACACGATATGAGTAACATAACCCTGCCAAGTTAGAGCATACACCTCGGGGGGAAATAGGACTGGTCATCTGTCTCTGAATCCTCCTCTGAGGAGCTATCCGTAACCAGTGAGATATGCGCTTCGTCAGATAGCATAGTCTGCTCTGAAGACCTTATTTTCACTCCAGAATTTTCCATCACCGTGTCAATTGGTTGATGCGCATGAAGAGTAGTTGAATGTACTAACATTGTTTACAAATGTAATACGTAACGAAAAAAAGGATGGCCTGATATAATTCACATATAAGATGATTGGCTAAGCAGGATGGCATTGCAAAATCCACATATATGATGCCTGGCTAAACAAGATGTCATTGCATAATTCACATAAGCAATGAATAAACTAAATAGATGGCATTCGCAAAAAGGATGTCTAAACTAAGCAGATGACATATTTGATGTATAAAGTAAGCAATGCAAGGCACCATATGCATGATATAGCCAACATCAGCATGCCAAGTTAGAGCAAAGACCCCAGGGGGTAAATAGGAGTGGTCTTCTCCTTCTGAATCCCCCTCAGAACAGATATCTTCCTCTTGATTACAATCCGAAATGGGTGGAGGGGGTTGCCTTTGCGCCTACCATGGAGCGACGTCTGCATGAAATTTTATTGCCACGCAAGGTTCGTCTCTTTTGCTCTACATGTTTAGTTCCATTGTTTACAATAACTGTCATGCATAGGAATAAAACAAAGTGAGATTATGTAAGGAGTGCATGCAGAAATCCAGAGTGATGGTAGCAACCTGTGGATAGACCCAAAACCAATAATAGCAGGCAGATAATGGCTTCAGTAAAAAAATACAGATAATGGCTTCTTTACTGTTTGTTTCCCACCCAACATGAAGCTCATAGTAGACACCAGAGATTAACCAAATAGTAGATAGATACTATTGATTGCGCCCCAGATATGTACCCCACAACCATTTAAAAACTCAAGTTTCAGCGTTAGTTTGGACCTGACTCGGAGTCTAATAGGTGAAAACGACGATAAAGTAGCATGTCATCATATTAAGCGATGCATAACGTAAGCAGACATGAAAGAGTGCGACCTCTCTTGCGGACCTGTGTAGTCCTCAAGGTCATCTGCTCAGTTGATGATGGTAATGCAGTTGCCGTAGCTGCCGGCGGCGGGGAAGAAGATCTGAGGTAGCGAAAGACAGTCTGGAGAGCGGATACCTGCTGTGGTGAACCCTTCCGTCATTGGAGCAGCTGATCTGGGGTGGAACACAACACTATAGGAGCAGGAAAAACCACACAAGGTTTTCTTTGACACAAATCTATAACATAAGTAATTGTGCAAGGGCTTGTTTGAATTTGAGGATTCCAACAATGCAGGGATAGGAAATAGACAGGAATAGGATAGGAATGCATGTGCAAAACAGAGAACTTAAAAACACAGGATTCCTACCAATCTGGGTGTTTGATTCACAAGAATTGGAACATCACAGGATGCAAAGAAGCATGGTGAGATTAAGTTAAACCACAAGAAAATGTACGGTTATAATGCTATTATGCTACTATCTCTTAGTCTTATGCTTCATGAATAGGAATTTGAAAAGGAGGACAAGTGGAAATTAAAATTCCTATGATTTTTCTTTCAAGGAGACACTAAAGGAACAAATCCTACAGTTTTCCTTTGCTCCATTCCTTTGAACCGAATTCATGAATAGTAGTACCATAGGAAACTTTCCAATTCCTATATTTTTCATTCACTTTTCCTTTCAAGCACTAGAGATTCTAGTAGGTAGGATTGAGCAAGGAAAAGCCTACACTAAAAAAATGTTTTTGAGCTACTTCTATTACTTTGGACCCAGGCCACTGCCCTAGTAGCTCAACTCCCAGGCCCATCGACAAATGCACAGCTCAAACACGTAGAGATAAATAATGATGACGCTCAAGAGAGTTCATCACGGATAGCTAAGTTGCCTGGTACCTCACTGCTTGTCATATAGTAGGATAAAATAATCATATTTCACATTACTATGTGTGCTCAGTGGATAATATATATAACATGTAGAGTAAAAAAGAGATGCAACAAGTGTACAACCTCTTTGGCGAAGCCATGTTGATCTCAGCGTGATTGGGTTGGCCGGTGAGGATGCTCCGGCTGACTTGGCTATCGGAGGAGGGGAAGAAGATCTTAGGCGTCTAGAGATGGAGCCCGAGGTACTGCTCCGCTGTGATGGAGGGTTTTGGGAGCAGCTCCGGTGAGTTGTACGACGCCGAGGCTGAAGCAGGAGAAGAGAGACAACATTAACCTGAGTGGAATTCTAATAGCATCTCCAATAGATGATGTAAAATACATAACCACAAAGTGCTAGATGTAAAATACATCAGCCGCTCATCTTTGAATTAACTGTCGAAACTGAATTTAACTGCCGAAACTGAAATTAACTGTCGAAACTGAATTTTGCTGTCGAAACTGAATTTTACTGTCGAAACTAAACACACTAGAGGTGAGGCTACACGTCAGTCAACTGACTTTTTCATCTCTGGTCAGTCGATTTTGCAGTCGTTGGATCAAGGGCTTGCAGTTCATCTTCAACCTCCACCCCCCCTGAGCCGCCAGCCACCACCGGCCAAACAGCCGCCCTCGCCGCCCACGTCCCGCGGTGTGCCGCCCCGCCCGCCCCGAAAACACTCCCCACCGCCGGTTCCCCGCCGCCCCGGCCATCCCTCTAGGCCCCCCATGCCAAGCTTTTTCTCCGGCGATCCCGATGCCACCGCCCGACCACCGCCGACGACCACCGCCCCCAACCTGAACCCTAAGATAGATAGTGGGTTACCTCTTGGGCGAGCCCCCCTCCATGCTGTGGCTGGTTCTTCCTTAACTCCGGTGAGCCCCCCCCCCCGGAAAATCGACTGACCCAAAAGTCGATTCAGTCGACTGAAGTGTAGCTAAATCGGAGCAGCATCGCACGCAAGAGCAAGAGCGAGAGCAGCAGCACGAGCAAGAGCAACAGCAATAGGAAGAGCAAACCAGGGAGGGGACTGAGAGCAAGAGCAGAGCAGCAGCGTAAGCGAGAGCTAAACTAGCAGCAGCTCCTACTTATGTGGACGTCGCCGCCGAGGGAGCGACGCCGTGGAGGAAATGGCCGGCGATGCCGCCGTGGATGGAGCCGCGTCGTGTTGGCTCGGGACCGAGCGCCGACAGCTGATACGTCTCCATCGTATCTATAATTTTTGATTGTTCCATGCCAATATTATTCAACTTTCATATATTTTTGGCAACATTTTATACTATTTTTGGGACCAACATATTGATCCAGTGCCCAGTGCCAGTTCCTGTTTGTTGCATGTTTTATGTTTCGCAGAAACCCAATATCAAATGGAATCCAAACGGTATAAAAACAGATGGAGAATTATTTTGGAATATTTGGGATTTTCCGAAGGGAGAATCGGTGCCAACGGTGCCTGAGGTGGCCAGGAGATAGGGGGCGCGCCCTCCCCCCTAGGCGCGCCTGGCACTCTCCTGGGCCACCCGTAAGGCAGTTGATGCTCTTCTTTGGCCGCAAGAAAGCTAATTTTTGGAAAATGATCTGGCGAAGGTTTCAATCCAATTGGAGTTACGGATCTCCGGATATAAAAGAAACGGTGCCATGGCAGAATTCCAGAACGCAGAAATAGAGAGATAGATCCAATCTCGGAGGGGCTCTTGCCCCTCCCACGCCATGGGAGCCAAGTACCAGAGGGGAAACCCTTCTCCAATCTAAGGAGGAGGTCAAGGAAGAAGAAGAAGAAGGGGGGGCTCTCTCCCCCTTGCTTCTGGTGGCGCCGAAGCGCTGCTGGGGGCCATCATCATCACCACGATCTTCACCAACACCTCCATCATCTTCACCAACATCTCCATCACCTTCCCCCATGTATATCCAGTGGTCCACTCTCCCGCAACCCGCTGTACCCTCTACTTGAACATGGCGCTTTATGCTTCATATTATTATCCAATGATGTGTTGCCATCCTATCATGTCTAAGTAGATTTCTATTGTCCTATAGGTGATTGATGAATTGCTATGATTGGTTTGAGTTGCATGTTTTATTATTGGTGCTGTCCTATGGTGCCCTCCGTGTCGCACAAGCGTGAGGGATTCCCGCTATAGGGTGTTGCAATGAGTTCATGATTCGTTTATAGTGGGTTGCGTGAGTGACTGAAACACAAACCCAAGTAAGGGGATTGTTGCGTATGGGATAAAGGGGACTTGATGCTTTAATGCTATGGTTGGGTTTTACCTTAACGAATCTTTAGTAGTTGCGGATGCTTGCTAGAGTTCCAATCATAAGTGCATATGATCCAAGTAGATAAAGTATGTTAGCTTATGCCTCTCCCTCAAATAGAATTGCAATAGTGATTACCGGTCTAGTAATGTAGTCAATTGCTTAGGGACAATTCCACAACTCCTACCACCACTTTTCCACACTCACTATATTTACTTTATTGCATCTTTATCTAAACAACCCCTACTTTTTATTTACGTGTTCTTTATTATCTTGCAAACCCATCCAACAACACCTACAAAGTACTTCCAGTTTCATACTTGTTCCAGGTAAAGCGAACGTCAAGCGTGCGTAGAGTCGTATCAGTGGCCGATAGGACTTGAGAGAGTATTTGTTCCACCTTTAGCTCCTCATTGGGTTCGACATTCTTACTTATTGAAAGAGGCTACAACTATCTCGTATACTTGTGGGTCATCAAGACCTTTTTCTGGCGCCATTGCTGGGGAGTCATAGCGTGGGGTGAATATTCTCGTGTGTGCTTGTTTGCTTTATCACTAAGTAATTTTTATTTGCTGTTCTAAATTATTCTCTATCTTTAGTTATGGATATGGAACACGAAATACCAAAAAAAATTAGGTGTACTTGCTACCCATGGAGATGGGGTAGCTCCTAAAACCCTCGATTCTTATTATGTGAAAGATATTATGTACTACTTTGGCAATCCTAAGAAAACCCCATTCAACTTTATAATGGGAGACACGTTGGATCAACATGAATACTTTAGGGATTATCACTTTACACAAAAAGAGAAACTATTATGGGATCAAATTAATATGTTGCGTTGGTATGCTCGGGATCTATGCTTGAGATATGATATTACTTTTTG
This sequence comes from Triticum aestivum, assembly GCF_018294505.1. Lineage (NCBI taxonomy): Eukaryota > Viridiplantae > Streptophyta > Magnoliopsida > Poales > Poaceae > Triticum > Triticum aestivum. The sequence continues at coordinate 349,686,334 of NC_057807.1, read as the reverse complement.
CTCTAGGATGAAGGCTCCACACCTTCCCTTTTCATGCAAATTTAATAATAATGAAACCTTAGCTTCTTATGCTAATGGTATAACAAATTGAAGAATGTATTGCTTTTAAGGCTGCTTGTGAAATTGAATCTTTGTTTCAAAAGTATGAAGCTTTTGATGATGATGTTTATAGGCCTAAAAATCTTGCTATACTTAGATATTGCTATGAAAATTATGAATACAATTACAATATTAATGCATTTATTGTGAAAGTCTCCGCTGTCCAAGAAGATACTAATATTTTGCAGGAAGCTATGGAAGAAGAAATTGATGAAACTGTGAGCTCATTGGATGAAAAAGATGACGAGGAGAGTGAAGAACAAAAGGAGGAAGAGCGGATTGGTCACCCGTGCCCAACTTCTAATGAGAGTAACTCTTCAACTCATACATTGTTTAATTCCCCTTCGTGCTTACCAAAGGATGATTGCTATGATGATTGCTATGATCTCGTTGATTCTCTTGAAATATCCCTTTTTGATGATGCTTGCTATGCTTGTGGCCAAGACGCCAATATGAATTATGCTTATGGAGATGAACTTGTTATAGTTCCTTATGTTAAACATGAAATTGTTGCTATTGCACCCACGCATGATAGTCCTATTATCTTTTTGAATTCTCCCGACTACACTATATCGGAGAAGTTTGCGCTTATTAAGGATTATATTGATTGGTTGCCTTTTACCATTGCACATGATGATTTTGATAGATATAATATGCATGTGCTTGCTGCTCCTACTTGCAATTATTATGAGAGAGGAACTATATCTCCCACTACTAGGGAAAACCTTATACACAGAATCTTAATTACCAGTAGCGCTTGTTAAAATGAGGCGCTACTGCTACTTAGCAGTAGCGCGTCTGCTGAAAGGGCGCTACTGTTACCCACTTAGCAGTAGCGCGGCAGGAACAGAACGTGCTACTACTATAATTGCCACACCGTTCCCGACGTGCTAGGTATAGTAGTAGCGCCCTTCTAGATACAGTGCTACTACTATGGATTTTAGCAACAGCGTGTTTTCGCTCCCCACGCTACTATTAAAGCTATTTTCACCTAACCCCCCGCGCGGCCTGATTCCCTCTCCTCTGCATCCTCCCCCAATTCCCCACTCTCTCTTCTCCCCCTCGTCGCCTCCGCCGGATCCCCTCCCCTCGCCCTCGCCGGAGGCCCTGCCCTCGCTCTCCGCCGGAGTCTACCCCTTGACGTCATCACGCGCCTGTGCCTCCTCCTCCTCGACCTCGACCTTGCTGGAGCCCCTGCCCTCGCTCTCAGCCACCGTCTCCCTCGACCCGCCTCGCCGCCGTCTCCCTCGACCCCGCCTCGCAGCCGTCTCCCTCGGCCCTGCCTCGCCGCGCCTCGGTGCCGCCGTCTCCCCCGACCCCATCTCTCTCCCCGCCCTCTGTAAGCACTCTCCCCTTCCCTCTTCTCTGATTAGTGTGAACCCTAGCTATTTAGTGCTAGTTAGTATGAACCTAGGCTATTTTTAGTGCTAGTTAGTTAATTACAATTAGTATTAACCCTATTTAATTAGGTAGTACGAACCCTAGTTAAAAATGGATACTTATATGGTAAATAGGGCAGTAGTTCCTAGGTACTAATTAGTTAGTAAGAACTAGGTACTAATTAGGTACTAGTTTATTTTTATTTATAGTAAGTTTATTTTTAGTAAGAACTAATTGAATTAATAGAACTAGTTAGTAGGAACTTGTTGCTATTTTTTTAGTTAAAGCAGTTTTTCCCGCATCGACGTGGACGATGCCTATCCCGCATCCTCGTTGTCGAGTCAGCGGAGGACGACACCTGCTTGACCAGATGGGCCATGTCCGGGACTGGTCTCCGCCGGGGTGGTACTGGGAGGCGCTACCTATCAGCGGGCGCAGGTTAGTGAGGAGCCAGCCTATCGTTGACCCGAACCTTCTTTGGTGGCGGTCGCGTGGGCCAGTGACGGTCCAGAGGCTCGAGGACCCCACGGAGGTGGTGGGTCACCGTGTCAGTGAGGAGGATGCGCACGTCCGTTGCTACTTGTTTGCGTTGGAGCATAGGTTCTCCAATTCCTGGCAGGTTCTCCAGGGATCTCACTAGAGCTATGATCCCATGATGGTTCCTTCTCTATGGGTGTCCACCGCCCGCGCCGATACCCGTCGTGTGCCAGGGTTTTAGCTGTATTAGTGATGTTATATGTATGACACTATTCGGGATGTATTAGTGATAATATTCGACGATGTACGGACACATGAGATGATTTACTTTTGCTTATTGAATGCATGCTAATTTGAGTCCTATAAGATATTTTGAAATGTATATCTTGTGTTGCTCAAATAGGATATGTGCTTGCCCAAGTGGCCGGTCATATTTACAGGTTACACCTCTGAGTGGCCTATGTTTTGCCGGAGTGTTGATTCATTTCCGTTCCGGCAAATTTCAGGCGCTCGATATGTCCTATTTTAGCGAAGGTCATGCCAGATATTTCCGTGAATTTTGGCATGACTTGTGCCAGAATATGTAGGAAATATCGAGTGCCCCGGATTTGTGTGTTGAGTATCCTGGTAGTGGTCTTCGATCGATTTTCAATTAATGTTTTAACTATGAACATAGGAAATGCCTGACGACGAAAAGGATTTCGGTATTTGCATATACTGCGAAGACGAGTGCGGCCCGTGCGACGGAATCTTCCTAGATGATGATAGGCGCTTCAGCATCAAGCTGGATGAGAACTTCGAAGTGGATACAGTAAGTCACAATGACAAGTCTTTTTTCGTAATTAAGCATGACATCTGCTTCATTTGCTTCAACTTATAATTTTTTTACTATTCTACTAGCGTATCCCCTGCCATGCAAGAGTTTTTGTATTGGATAAGATAGGTTTCAGTTCTATGACAACTACTATGGAGGTAAAGAGAGTTTATTTGAAGACCGAGCATGGTTATATTTTCCATGCAAAATTATACAACGACGACGACTACACCTATTTTGGATGCAAAACATGGCGAGCACTATGCAAGACTTATGCATTTGAGCCTGATATGGTTATCACCTTTGATATTCGTCCGGAAGATGGTATTGAAGGTAATACCGACATCTGGCTCGATGTGCAGATGCCTCCAGTTCTACCAAAATGTGAGTTTCTCAACCATATTTATGTCTTTGATATTGTTTATTCAAAAATAGTTGACAACTAATTTCTATTGACAGCTTATTTCCAATCAAGTAAACATGACCAGCGCTTGGTAGACAGGACCTACTACTGTCCCGGGGCTGAACTAAACTGCGAGGAGATAAGTCATTATGTTTCATGGCTTGAGGATCTTCATACTGTCAAGACAAATTATTTTTTTGGACTTGCAAATCTTAGTACTCAAAATGTGCGACCAATAGTGTTCGTATTGAACTACGGTCACATCTATTTAGGAAATATGGTAAGATTTTTACTATTTGTACTCAGCGCATCTTTCGCGTACATTATTTTTTAAGCTAAACTTCATTGCTAAGTATGTTACTATACGATGTTCTTCAACAGGGACTCCCGCTGAATGTTGTGCCTCATTGGATCAAGACTAAAGGTAAGATGAGAATTGTTAGCTTACGACCAAGATATCCTATAATGCACTTTAGTGCATTCAGGATTTCTAATAGCGAGGAATGCTTAATAGTGAAAGATTGGAGCAAAATTGTGAACAATCGGAGAAAAGTACTAGGGGATAGCAATCAGAAGCGCAGCCCACGACTAGGAGACAGGTTCATCTGCATGCTCCAACTTGATGAAGAACGAGTGCTACACATGTTTTATGTTATTTTACCTGAGAGAGAGCAGCATGAGTGATTAGCTAGTGTTGGTGGCAATGACTGATGATTCTTATTAGCTAGTGTTGCTGGTGATTAGATAGCTACCGCAGTTAGTGTTGGTGGTGATTAGCTAGCTAGAATGAGTTTGAAGATGATGATGTGCTACACTATGACAATGATGATTAAATAACTACTGTTGATGTTATGACTATGATGATGATTAAATAGCTTGTGCTGGCGGGTTAGATTCAAGTGGATGCAAGAAGTGGTGCACATCGAAAGTAGTACTAGTCCAAACTAGATCATGTTTGGTTTAGTAGTATACTTTTGACATACACCACATATTGCCTCCACTTGAACCTAATCGACCTTCATTTGACACACTGTTATGGACATAATGATGTAAACCTCATAACTGGTATTGTACCAATATTTGTACGATGGTGCATACATACACTAAAAATAAAAAAAAATAAAAAAAGAATACTAGTAGCGATGGAGAGAAAACACGCTGCCACTAGTTACATTAGCAGTAGCGTGGGAGTGAACAAACGCTGCAGCTATTTGTCCCAGCAGTAGCGCGTGCGAGCATGCGTTACTGCTAAGCAATAGCTGTAGCGCCTTATTAGTAGCGTGCCTCCCCGTGCTACTAGTGAGCACAAAACCAGCGCTGCTGCTAGGGTTTTCCCTAGTAGTGTCCACCTCTCTATGTTTCTAACACGATAGAATTGCAAGAAACTGCTTATACTATGCATTGGCCTTTACTTGGTGCGCATGAATTGTTCTGTTATGACATGCCGGCGCATAGGAAGAGAGTTAGACTTTGTCATTGCTTGATATATCTTACGTTGTGCTCACTACTAAATCACAAATCATTGTTAATTAAAATTGGCTTTGATATACCTTGGGATCCGGGTGGATCCATTACTTGAGCACCAAATGCCTAGCTTAATGGCTTTAAAGAAAGCGCTGCCAGGGAGACAACCCGGAAGTTTTAGAGAATCATTTATTTCTGTTGAGTACTTTTATATAGTTTAAAAACAAAAAAAAGAGGGGAACCTAAAACTTTTCAAAAAGGAAAGTGAAAGTGCGAAAGACAAGCATTGTTGAAGTGGGAGCTAGCCTTGAACTTTGTTCATGCTCACGAAAACTTTGTGAATCTTAAATACATAAACTTTTCAACAAAAATAATTATCCCCTTGTACAATGCCATTGTATTATAAAAATAATGTGCCAAGGTTTGCCTTTAGGATGTTTACGATGCTTGTTGGCTTGTACGGTGCAGTACAGAAACTTTGGCTGTAGTGCGTGATTTTATATTTTTAACTGGAACGTCAAACGGTTCTGATTCCTTTCTCAATGTATTTCTGTTCAAATTGTTTATTTTTCCTAATTTTGGTAGAATTTTTGGGGTACCAGAAGTATGGTGGATGTTCAGATTGCTACAGACTGTTCTGTTTTTGACAGATTTTGTTTTTGATGCATAGTTTACTTGTTTTGATGAATCTATCAATTTATATCAGTGGATTAAGCCATGGAAAAGTTATATTACAGTAGACACAATGCAAATACAAAATATTAATAGGTTTACTACAGTACTTAGAGTAGTGATTTACTTTATTTTACTAACGGATCTTACTGAGTTTTCTGTTGAAGTTTTGTGTGGATGAAGTGTCCAATCGAGGATGTCTCGATATGGGGAAAACGAAGAGAGGCAAGAGCTCAAGCTTGGGGATGACCGAGGCACCCCAAGTAAATATTCAAGGAGACTCAAGCGTGTAAGCTTGGGGATGCCCCGGAAGGCATCCCCTCTTTCTTCAACAAGTATCGGTATGTTCTCGGATTCGTTTCGTTCGTGCGATATGTGCAAGTCTTGGAGCGTCTTTTGCAGTCTTTTGCATTTAGTTTTCACTTTTCTTTTATGCACCATGCTGGTATGAGATAGCCCTTGGTTGATTTATAGAATGCTCATTGCACTTCACTTAAATCTTTTGAGTATGGCTTTATAGAATGCTTCATGTGCTTCACTTAGATCATTTGAAGTTTGGATTGCCTGTTTCTCTTCACATAGAAAACCGCCATTTGTAGAATGCTCTTTTGCTTCACTTATATTTGTTAGAGCATGGGCATATCTTTTGTAGAAATAATTTAACTCTCTTGCTTCACTTATATCTATTTAGAGAGATGATAGGAATTGGTCATTGACATGGTTAGTCATAAAATCCTACATAAACTTGTAGATCGCTAAATATGATATGTGTGATTCCTTGCAATAGTTTTGCGATATAAAGATGGTGATATTAGAGTCATGCTAGTGGGTGGTTGTGGATTGTAGAGACTAGCATGCACGTGTGGTAACCGTTGTGTGACAAATTTGAAGCATGGGGTGTTTCTTTGATTGTCTTCCTTATGAGTGGCGGTCGGGGACGAGCGATGGTCTTGTCCTACCAATCTATACCCCTAGGGGCATGCGTAGTAGTACTTTGCTTCGAGGGCTAATAAACCTTTGCAATAAGTATATGAGTTCTTTATGACTAATGAGAGTCCATGGATTATACACACTTTTACCTTTCCATCATTGCTAGCCTCTTTGGTGCTGTGCATTGCCCTTTCTCACCTCGAGAGTTGGTGAAAACTTTGCCGGTGCATCCAAACCCTGTGATATGATACACTCTATCACGCATAAACCTCCTTATATCTTCCTCAAAACAGCCACCATACCTACCTATCATGGCATTTCCATAGCCATTCCGAGATATATTGCCATGCAACTTCCATCATCATCATATACATGACTTGAGCATTCATTGTCATATTGCCTTGCATGATCGTAAGATAGCTAGCATGATGTTTTCATGGCTTGTCTGTTTTTTGATGTCATTGCTACGCTAGATCATTGCGCATCCCGGTACATCGCCGAAAGCATTCATATAGAGTCATATCTTTGTTCTAGTATCGTGTTGTAATATATAGTTGTAAGTAAATAAAAGTGTGATGATCATCATTATAGAGCATTGCCCCATGAAAAAAAATTAAAAAAAGAAAAAAAGGAAAGGCCAAAGAAGCCTAAATAAAAAAGGGGGGCCAATGAAGCCCACCGAAAAAGAAAAAAAAGAAAAAAAAGAAAAAGAAAAGAAAAGAGGCAATGTTACTATCCTTGTCACTTTCGTAGTACCATGTTCAGAGTAGCACCATGTTCTTCATATAAAGAGTCTCCTACATTGTCACTTTCGTATACTAGTGGGAATTTTCATTATAGAAATTGGCTTGTATATTCCAATGATGGGCTTGCTCAAATGCCCTAGGTCTTCATGAGCAAGCAAGTTGGATGCACACCCACTTAGTTTTCAGTTTGAGCTTTCATACACTTATAGCTCTTAGTGCATCCGTTGCATGGCAATCCCTACTCCTCGCATTGACATCAATTGATGGGCATCTCCATAGCCCGTTGATTAGCCGCGTCGATGTGAGTCTTTCTTCCTTTTTTGTCTTCTCCATATAAACCTCCACCATCATATTCTATTCCACCTATAGTGCTATATCCATGCCTTGCGCTCATGTATTGCGTGAGGGTTGAAAAAGCTGAAGCGCGTTAAAAAGTATGAACCAATTGCTCGGCTTGTCATCGGGGTTGTGCATGATGGGAGCATTTTGTGTGACGAAAATGAAGCATGGCCAAACTATATGATTTTGTAGGGATAAGCTTGCTTTGGCCTTGTTGTTTTGAAAAGATATGATTGCTTTATTAGTACGCTCGAAGTATTATTGTTTTTACTCAAATGATAGACTATTGCTTCGAATCACTCGTGTCTCAATATTCATGCCATGATTAGACATATGATCAAGATTATGCTAGGTAGCATTCCACATCATTATGTTTTTTATCATTTACCTACTCGAGGACGAGTAGGAATTAAGCTTGGGGATGCTGATACGTCTGCGTCGTATCTATAATTTTTGATGGTTCCATGCCAATATTATTCAACTTTCATATATTTTTGGCAACTTTTTATACTATTTTTGGGACTAACATATTGATCCAGTGCCTAGTGCTAGTTCCTGTTTGTTGCATGTTTTATGTTTCACAGAAACCCAATATCAAATGGAATCGAAACGGGATAAAAATGGACGGGGAATTATTTTGGAATATTTTGGATTTTCCGGAGGAAGAATCAACGTGAAACGGTGCCCGAGGTGGCTAGGAGATAGGGGGCGCACCCTCCCCCCGGGCACGCCTGGCACTCTCCTGGGCCACCCGTAAGGCGGTTGACGCTCTTGTTTGGCCGCAAGAAAGCTAATTTTTGGAAAACGATCTGGGCGAAGGTTTCAATCCAATCGGAGTTAAGGATCTCCGGATATAAAAGAAACGGTGCTAGGGCAGAATTCCAGAACGCAGAAACAGAGAGATAGATCCAATCTCGGAGGGGCTCTCGCCCCTCCCACGCCATGGGAGCCAAGGAACAGAGGGGAAACCCCTTCTCCCATCTAGGGAGGAGGTCAAGGAAGAAGAAGAAGAAGAAGGGGGCTCTCTCCCCCTTGCTTCCGGTGGTGTCGGAGCGCTGCCGGGGGCCATCATCATCACCGCAATCTTCTCCAACACCTCCATCATCTTCACCAACATATCCATCACCTTCCCCCATCTATATCCAGCGGTCCACTCTCCCGCAACCCGATGTACCCTCTACTTGAACATGGTGCTTTATGCTTCATATTATTATCCAATGATGTGTTGCCATCCTATGATGTCTGAGTAGATTTCTATTGTCCTATCGGTGATTGATGAATTGCTATGATTGGTTTGAGTTGAATGTTTTATTATTGGTGCTGTCCTATGGTGCCCTCCGTGTCGCGCAAGCGTGAGGGATTCCCGCTGTAGGGTGTTGCAATGCGTTCATGATTCGTTTATAGTGGGTTGCGTGAGTGACTGAAACACAACCCGAGTAAGGGGATTGTTGTGTATGGGATAAAGGGGACTTGATACTTTAATGCTATGGTTGGGTTTTACCTTAATGAATCTGTTGTAGTTGTGGATGCTTGCTAGAGTTCCAATCATAAGTGCATATGATCCAAGTAGAGAAAGTATGTTAGCTTATGCCTCTCCCTCAAATAGAATTGCAATAGTGATTATCGGTCTAGTAACGTAGTCAATTGCTTAGGGACAATTCCACAACTCCTACCACAAATTTTCCACACTCGCTATATTTACTTTATTGCATCTTTTTATAAACAGCCCCTACTTTTTATTTATGTGTTCTTTATTATCTTGCAAACCTATCCAACAACACCTACAAAGTACTTCTAGTTTCATACTTGTTCTAGGTAAAGCGAACGTCAACCGTGCGTAGAGTCGTATCAGTGGCCATAGGACTTGTGAGAGTATTTGTTCTACCTTTAGCTCCTCGTTGGGTTCGACACTCTTACTTATCGAAAGAGGCTACAACTATCCGGTATACTTGCGGGTCATCAGCAGCACCAATCAAGAAGAAAATGCGGCAATTAGTGTACAACCTCTTTGGTAGCGCCGATTAGGCCGCAGCTTCATCCGAGGAAATGGTGATGATGCTGCTCTTCCGGTGGTGCAGGTGAAGACGGTGGTGTGGGCATGGAGGTGGCGCGAAAGACAAGGGGAACATCGGGGCAGCTCCTTGGAAGTGGAGGACGGGGTGGCTGAACTGGCGGGACGACGAGATCGACGACAGATCCTCATCCGGTATGGTGGATGAGGGACGTCGCGGTGTTGCTGTGGACGATGTTGTCGGGGAAGAGGCTCCGGCTGGGTGGCGGACGAGGGAGGGTGTGGGGCTTCGCGGGTTTCGTGGCCTCGGTGTACGAATGGGTGGGCGAATGCGATGGGAGTGGGGAACCATGGCCTAGGGACGCACTTGTCTGAAATGTGGGGTAAGTGACAAAAGTACCCCCACCGATTTGAGGCGGTTCTTTTGGTTCAGGGGTTTCATGGGCATTTCACATGTCGGGATTTCATAGGAGGTGGGAGTTTTCACTCATGTTGTAATTTTGGAATAGAGAGGCACGTTTGAGATGGAGGGAGTTGTTGGAGCACAACAAGACAAAGATATATCTTAAATATTTCGGGCTAACAAGGCGCGGGTTGAAATTTCCGGACAATCCTAATGTGTACTATACCAAATCAATTCGTACTACAAATGTCATTCAAAACATTGAATTCACGTTATGTTCAATTAAAATATTTCGCTACGTGTATAATGCATGCAACCTACTACTCAAATGAACATTTTAGTGCATTCCAAACGTATATACTACCGCTTCAATATGAACTAAATTTGAATTCGTTTCTCTATTTGAATAAGATCTACAATAATGATTGTTGTGAAGTCAAACCATTTGAATTCGTTTCTCTATTTTAATAAGATTTACAATCACGAAAATCCGCGTCTGAGCCCGGGCTCAGATGCTCCTGCTCAGAAAAAAATTCAAAACAAATACAAGAAAAATTCAAAAAAATTCATTTTTTTGTGTAGTAGATAATTTGATGCGTGAGGTCCGCTGTAAATTTCAACTGGACATTTGAGCAGCTCTCGGCAAAAAAGACAAATCGGGTCAAAATAGTTCGTGAACAATACACATTTTTACAGACCCCGATTTTGTCGTTTTTGCCGAGAGAAGTTCAAATGTCCAAACGAGTTGAAATTTTCAGTGAACCTCACGCATTAAATTATCTACCACACAAAAAAATTGGATTTTTTTTTGAATTTTTCAAGTATTTGTTTTGATTTTTTCATCGGCGCAGGTGCAGCTGAGCCCGGGAGCCAAATTGGCCTTCTCCTACAATCATCATTAAGTCAAGTTAAACCATTGTTTGTGTACTATCTTCACAGCACACCACATGATTAGTCTCGAGTTACATATGAACTATGTGTACTATATGAACTCGGACTCAATTATTTGAATCCACTTTATGTTGATTTCAAATCACAGTACATTTCAAGCTCTAGCTAGATCTTCATAATCTAAACCATGTCTCATATGTATAATGTGTTTATCATATTATGTATGGTGCCCCGCCCCCTATGCCTACAAGTATTTAGATGTGAGTTGCAAACACCACACACTACCACAAATTCAAATAAAATGTGAGAAAGTTCGATATATAATATTGTTTAGATTGTTCGATATTTAGTTGTAAGCTGCAAACGCCACACATTATCACAAATTCAAATAAAATGTGAGATTGTTCGATGTATAGTATGGTTTAGATTGTTCAACATTTAGCTGTGAGTTGCAAACACCATGCATTATCACATTATGGTATAACAAGTGCAAAACCACAACACATGTATCATCGCTATATTCATGCATGCATATGTTTATAACACTATGATCTCCTATTCAAATATATGAATCCACTTTCATATCAAATTATGATCTTTGTTAGTCTCTTACACCCACACAATCCTCTAACCTTTGTAGCTACCACTAACTTTCTCTCGTGCATGCACACGGCCTCCTCGCCCCCCCCCCCTCAGCATTCTATCAATCACCCACATTCATTTTTTTCTTTAGGTCGTTCTCCCACAGTCTCCACAACTCCTTTCCAACACACATCGAGCGATAAACCTCTCCAGTGATGTCTACCTACAACATACACACGCACCTTCCATCTCCTCCTTTATGTGTCCATGCCTCGTGTCTCTCATACGGACCCACACATGTGTAAACTCTCGCCCCTCTTTTCATCGTTCTCACAACCGCACACTCCTCCCCCTATCTAGCTAGTAGCTCGGCCACTCGCACCACCTCCTAGCTCCATTCTCTCTGTCTATCCATCTCGCTGGGCCTTATTTGCCTCTAACAAATGGATGTACACCGACCGATCTCCCGCTATACATATAGCTAGCTAGGTCCTTATAACTCGTTTTCCCCACGTGTCGATCGATCTACCTCATTAGTTATGTCTCTCCCTTCCTCCGACAAACAACAATTGATCTACCGATCTAGTTAGGTTTGCTTACCAAACACATGGTTCCCCTTCATCATCCATGGATGCGTCCCGACAGATCTATCACGCACATGCACACACAGAAACACATCCCCACTCTTATTGATAATATTGCAGTTCCACCCTCAGTTTGTCTAGTAGGCCTCTCCCACCATCTTCGAGAAACAACTCCATCACCCATCCAGCACTCTACCCGTCTCCCTCCCTCTCTCCCTCTCCTCTCTCTCTCTCTCTCTCTCTCTCTCTCTCTCTGTCCCATCCTATTTCCCGTCCTTCAGTTATGTATGGACATCGACCGATCTCCCTTGAGACATAGCTGGGTCTCTCCTTCTCAACACATATGCGAGTCATTCTACCTCTACAGTTAGGCCTCTGCCTCTCCCTTCCCCCACCCCCTCCCTCCCCCCCCCCACACACACCAATACATCGAGCGCTCTAGTCATGTCTCCCTACCACACACAAACTTGACCTATGCCCTCTGACATTCCGGTAGGTCAGTCGCCCTATATCTTTGACTTGCACGCACACACAATTTCGTTGGCTCCCTTCATCGATCTCGCACCCACCCACTTGATCCTCTCTTCGACTCTATCGATATCTATGACCCCTCCCTCTCTTCTTGTGGATCACCCGACCCTCTATATATGATATGGATAGGCCTCCATTTCACACACATTGCATGCAAAATTTTGTTTGAGATGTCATCAACACATATTCCCACAAATACATTCACGAAATCAACCCCCCCAAACAAAAAACACTCACGAACGCACACACCATCTGTCTAGTTTGTATCTCTCTCACACACACCCACGTAGGTGGGGGACGTGCACGAAGAGAAGAGGTGCACGCACGGTGCATGTACTCCTGTCTCTTTCCCATCCACGCCCGCGCGGGTACACGGTGGAGCTCATTTCTGTATGAAAAGGCAACCCACGTGGTAAATTGACACGTGTACTGGTTGTCCACTTGATGGAGGGAGGATCGTCTACCACAAGTGAACAAACAAATTGCGACTTGACGCGTTATGTTAAAAAAGAGGAAAACCATGTGGGCCTACCTTAGAGGCAAGGCTCTATACACTGGAGTACTTTTGATGTGTCCCATCAACTCGCAGAACAAGGAGAAGCTTGCTTAGTATGCCGTCTCCCCCGCCCACGGGCGCGGTGGCTCGGAGGATGAGGTGAAGCTTGCTTACTAGTACTGTACGCCTTACACCCGCTCCCTCGCCCACACGCGCGGTGGCTTGCAAACAAGGAGAAATTTTTACTACTCCCTCCGCTTACTCCTTGTCCCTACCTTGGTTAGAGAGATTATCATATTGTTTGGAATATATATGTCATTTAGTACATTTCAATATGAACTACTAGTACATACTCCAAACACTGATGTATATAGCCGTATTTTAGAGTGTAGATTCACTCATTTTGCTCTGTATGTAGTCCATATTGAAACAGACATAATCGTACGCACTCTCCCTCGCCCCTCGACCCTCGCCCACGTGGTGGACGTGCAACAATTCATTCGGTCTCATATAGCCAGAACGATATATACTGCAGTACCATTATTGCTTGACTTCCCGAAGAGGCGAAGAGCCAATCGCAAGGTTAATATTTTGGAGATGCCAAGTGCAAGGTTTATAGGAGAACGAGTAGTAGGTGCTGCGTCATCTATAAATAAAGTTTTTTTCTTTAATGGCACGTACGCAATATAATAGGTTCATATGGAGAGAAAAGGAAACCACTCCACTATATACATAGTCAGGACGGGCCAGTCTACATGGTTGCTTGCTGGGGTTGCTCTCTTCACACTCTCTCGCACAAAACAACTATGGCCACATCTCTAACATCCCGGTGGATCACGTACGCCGGGGTAAGGGGTGGATGCTTAGTGTAGATGCGGTTGCCGTCGCCGACGGCGAAAACCCACTATCGGCACGTTCCGATAAGGGGTCCCCGCCGTTCTCTCTCACAAAGCCGGCGAGGTTGCCTTCGTCCCTTGCTCACTGCCGTGACGTGGGCAGTTGCTATCTCCCGCCGCCCTCCTCAAGGTTGAGCTATGTCCCGACATTCCTCAGGTACAACTCCCTTTACAGCCAGCTTGCACCACTGCTCCAGCTGCCCACATCACTCCATGTGGATATTTCTCTACTTCTTTGCCCCGCACATATCTCCACTGGCTTCTATGTACTATATTTGTGATGAGTTTATGTCTCATCAACTTGTCCCAGTAATCTTATTCTAATCATGCTTCTTCAATTTCTTGCCACAGGCATGCTCATCTCGAGTTTGGTGGAACTGCACAAAATGGTCCGATGGTCAAAGGGTTGCAAACTTCATTTCTTGGGAAGCTCCAACGTTCCTAGTAAATTAAAGCCTGGTTAGGGTTTATGGTTCAAGGGCTAGGGACTGCATGGATCGTTTTTTCCTTTAGTTGTCTCTGTTCCAAAATAAGTGTCAACTTTAGTAGTAGTACAAATTTGTACTAAAGTTTGCATAAAATTGAGACACTTATTTTGGAATGGAGGGAGTACATATTGGCTATGATCTGTCAATCATTGAGATGCAATAGCATGCACATGTTAGTCTCCTTTGTATTTGATGAAATGTTGCAATGGGCAACCTTGGACGCAATATACATGAAACAGAAGCTCGAAGCTTCATAGTATTGTACAAATTTATATCGCTGATAAATTACAGTACGTACTATACTAGTACTATGTAAAGATTAAGGTGTCGCACTGTGTACACAGAGCTGCTACATAGACGATAGTTTTACAGCCGACGCCTGCACGATCCTACTTGGCAGCAGCAAAAGCAAGCGTGCATGCAGGAATCACTGTTTGGGAGGGATCCATCATTCGCAGATCGTGCTTGTAGTGTCATGTGTAAAGCAATTTTGGTCCAGAAAATATGGTGATAGTGTGAGCTGGGACATGTAATCACTGAGCCTGCGTGTTTTCACTTCTCTCGCAGTCCTCCGCTGTAAGAATGGAGAAAATTGCAATCTAGTAGTACCTCCTTTCACCGAAAGCATGGGACATCCAGTAGTCCTACCACCTCAGTAATAATGACCAATGAGCCGTCAAATCACATAGACCCAGCAGTAAGTTGGACGGACGAAGCAACCATCACTCTTGAATCCGCTTCTCCCTTCAACGCAGGTGCCAGTGAGAGGTCGCATCCGCTCTACCCGGGCATGAATGCGGCACCGATTCTTTGGAGCGGCGCTGACCATTTTGGGCGGGGAGCGCGCGCGAGTGATGGACGGGCTTTGGGTGGGCCAGGCTGGTCAGGAGCGGGCGTGGCAGCTGTCCGGCTGTCCCAACCGGATGCCCGGAAACGAGAGGATGCACCGACTCTTGCGGCTAAAATCATACACTACACACCATCTCTCTGTAGGAGTAGGTCGATCTGTCACTCTCTCTAACACACGCATGCTGTTAAACACACACACACATTCACACGCACACACGCACACACAGGTTCATAGAGTAGGAAAATCATGCGAGTGCGAAGCCACATGAAGTGAGATACAAATGGAGTACGTACAAGAAGAGAAGAGGTGACAAATATTTCATCAAACCTGGACTGAGGAGTAGTACTCCCTCCGTCTTGGTGTTAAGTCATCTTACGGAAATCAGATATTCCCAAAATGTTTAGGCGTCGTCCATTAACATCACATCTCAATCCCCTCCTGGCCTCGTTGCTAGCGAGCATTGTTACTTAGGGAGAGTTTGGATCCTTAGCAAGAACAGCTTATAGCCTCGCCGTGCAAGGTTAGGCATTTGGAACTATTAAAATATGTTAGATTTTGTGGGCCAGCTAGCTTGGGTGGGCTAGAAAAACCTTGCTAGCTGGAGAGCCAGATCGGCTCGCTTTCAACGGCAAACTTCACGTAGTAGTAACATAGACTAGTAACATATGCATGTTACTAGTCCAAGTTACTCATCACTATGACCAGCCTAAGCAATGTAACCAAACGCTCCTTAGGCTGGTCGTAATGGAAGTATCATGCATGCCAACTAAGCAATCTTGATGAGGTGGCATAGAATTAAATGAAGAAAGAGAGGCTTGAGTATCATATCATGATACTGTATCATATTAAATGATGTGCTACTTTGTGTTATGCATGGCAATAAATATAGCCCTATATGATACTAACATATGATACTATGCATTACGGACGTAGTATCATACACTAGTATCATATGCATGATACTAGTATATGATACTCCCCATTATAACCAGCCTTACTCTGCCTTGTTATCTCCCCCGGAAACCCAGTGCATGGAGCGCAACTACGGGTTGATCAGTCAAGAAATCAAAGTCGGCTTGCATGCCAGTTAATATGTGGCCCTGCATGGTAGCTAAAACGACATCTCTTACTTGTTTGGATTAATTGTTGCGTTTAGAAATAGAAATCAGGGCTTTGATTGGAGGAAGGACCGGTCAAGTTTCTCCTTCTCCTCCAATCTGCTTGCACCTTGATCCCGCCGCACCTTCTAACGTGACTTATTACACCTAGACGGAGGGAGTAGTACGAGATACGGTGGCATACTGACTTAGGTCGAATACAAGTGCCCAAAATTGTGTGCATGTTATAATAAGGATTCACTTAAAATAGTACGTGAGCGAATAGAGGGATCAATTGGATAGTGTTCATGAGAAGTATTGAGATGTGTGAGGTAAGATACACCGCTGGCACTTTTAATTTTTCTTATTAATTTGTTTGTTTCACCTGGGACCCAACGTACTACGTGGAGAGAGGTAAGGTGACTAAGGCTGCATTATATCTGTACTACCAACACTGCTTTAAATCCCAAAACACCTTAGACTGGTCACAATGGATAGTAACTTAGACTAGTAACATGCATATGTTACTATTCCATGTTATTACCTCTATAGTGGGGAGTAACATTGTGTGGTATCATGCAACACTTCATTTATTAGATTGTAGACTCATTTTGTCTTGGTATGTGTGATGCTACAGTAATAGATATGTTACCACATGTCTCTCTTTCCTCATTAATTACTCGCCACATCATCTATTTTGCCTAAAGATGTTTGAGGTTACCACCTATGTTACTCCCACTGTGGATAGTCTTACCACCAAAGCCACATGACATGATTATGATTTAAATCCCAATGACTCCCACGCAAAAAAAAACACGGCATGCTTGTCACACGAATGCAGGAATGTATAAAAGGTTATTTTCCTATTGTTGAACATAACGGGAGGGTTGTTAAGCTGGTTAGTCTGTTCGCTCATCAAACTTGAGGTCTCGGGTTCGATAACTACACTTGAGCATAATTTTGTTTTTGTTCGACTTATTTCTTCCACCCAATGACAGGTAGGCCCCGCATGACAGAGAGAGAAAGTGATCTGGGGCAGTGCCAGGAGGATTCTTTGACTGGTCAAAATGGATGGATACGGGGCTATACGATCTCGTAGTGACCGTATAATCACCTCATCACGTATAAGCTACATCCTTGGCGCTTGTTTTCTAGGGTTTGCACGCTCTCCAGTATATATATACACGCTGGAGCCTCAGCGCTTGAAGTTGCTCTCTTCACATTCTCTCACCCTCTCCAGATCTAAACAAGACTTCGTTGGCCTCTCTCTCTCCCCTCATTGCTGGTCAAAGAGCCGGTAGGATCCGTCCGCTGGGAAGGGAAGGAGGCTTAACGCTATCACCGTCGGCGAGGGAGGGAATCCACTACCGGAGCAGATGTTCACTTTCACCCAACGGCGGCGCGGGAGGGCCTCCGACGCCTTCTTCTTTGTCGTTGTACATAGTGTGCCCGAATGGCCTCTGGTCGCCCACCGAACCACACCTCAAGAACCTTAAGCTATAATTTACTTATTCCACATGTATTGCTCTAGCTGCATGTGGGCTTTTTCCGCTTCTGCACTCGAATCTAGGTGTTGTATCAAATAGGGAAGTAGTGGGGAAAGTTGTAAAGCATGAATATAGGACGTGGTTCAAAGAGGAAAGGAATAGGGGAATGTAGTGGGGAAAGTTGTATATCATGAATCTAGGATGTGGTTCGAAAAGGAAAGGAAGGGGGAAAGTAGTGAAAGTAGTGGGGAAAGTTGTATCGCATGAATCTAAGACGTGGTTCAAAGAGGAATGGAATGGGGGAAAGTAGTGGGGAAAGTTGTATAGCATAAATCTAGGACGTGGTTCAAAGAGGAAAGGAAGGGGGGAAAGTACTAGTACAGACTGGCTATCTTGCACCTACGTTGGTCGAAAAGGGAAAACAATGACAAATGCAGTACGCACATCTGTAACGAACTAATCTTTTGTTTTGGGGGACAAGGCTATAGAGTTTGAGCAGGACTTCATTTGTTGCGCTCACATAGGGAAAGGCGTCTAAAGATAACAAAACTGGTACCAACACAAATATGCTCCTTGGTTGTTTGTTCTTTGTTGCAACAGACTGTGTATCACCCCAGTACATCGGTAGATGCACATGGTGCTGGTGCGTCCACTGCCCCGTGCAACTCTTTAGCTATTGTTAATCTAAGGCCCTGTTTGGTTAAAAACTCCCTAGTCCCTACCTGCTTGGTTCTAGGGAGTAAACATGGACTAGAGGTTATTAAATGACATGCTAAAAGACCATGTTACCCCTAGTAATGAACTAATAGAGACAAGGTGCGATGCAGGGCAGGGGCAACTGTTGGAAAAAGTCCCAAAACGACTCTCCCTCGGGGTCTTCTTTCTTTAGTCTCGAATGCCCACTTTTAGTCCCTAAAAGTCCATCTTGTTTGGTTTAGATGGGACTGACATGGAGTTTTTTTAGTCCCTACACCAAAATCTCCCTGTAAACAAACACCCTCTAATAATGCCGCTGGAAAATTGATGCAATGCCACAGTTAAAAGCAAATTACATGTTTAACAAATTTTATTGTTAATATAATCTCTCTATTAATATTAATCCATGCCATTGTTTAAGAAATGCTACTGTCTTTCTTTCTTTCCCATTTAGATAAGTTAGATGCTTCTTTTTGTTGGCTTCTGTGTCATCCACCGTTATTGACCACTAGTTATTTCCTTTGCACCTCTGTGTAAACAGGGTTATCGACTTCACCTCGTTGCCATTGTGATCTTTTGTTGCACTACACAAAACACTTTTGTTTTAAGAGTGTTTTGTGCAGTTCAACCAAAATTTCACACCAAAAATGTTGCTTGATTGCTTGATCTTAGTGGAACTGCACAAGAGGAGATCTTACTTCCTATCCGTGTTGCACAAGAGGACATCTTCTTCTTGTGAGTTGTTTGAATTCCGCGTCATGAGAGGTTAGTACTAGCCTTCTTTCACATGATTCTGCAGTGTGCTTTCATATGTTGTGCTACTATTACGGCAATGTTGCTTCATTTTAGTGAACTGCACAAATGGAGACAAGACTTCCAATCTGTATGTGCACTGTAATATCCCATTGAGGTAAGATAAGGATATTTCACAATTGTTGGCCTGTATTTTGCCACTTTCATCAGAAAATTAATGTCATTGTTTAGTGCTATACTTGTGCTCCCTAATTGACATGCCAAATCTTACATTGAAGGCGAAGCTTGTCTGTTATTGAACCAAGTGATGAAGGGGAAGAACAAGCGGAAGAAAAGAAAAATCAACTCCCAGTGATGTAATGAAGCACTGGAACTGTGATGACACAAGTAATGATATAGTGTTGCATCTTAATTTATTGCTATGGCTAGAAAGAGAAATTGTTTTGCCACTGATTTGATGCCACTCTTAATGTAATATGTAATTATCTCTACTTGTGCAAACAGGGATCTTCTTTGAAGATACCAAATATTTTAGAGGAACTGCACAAGAAGATGTTGGAAACATTAAACTAATCAAGGAGTATATAGTAAGCATGGCCACCATAGTAGATAGCAACAGATGGTTCCGGATAAGTCCTTCATCTATACGCTCTACGCAATAAGCCTCCTGACAAAGGTTGGTACTCACCCACGGATTTCATCCATATGATTGAGCTTTGTCATCTCTATTGGTGTTGTGCTACTGTTTAGATACTGTCATGAGAAAGTGGTATTGTCCTTGAGAAGTGCTTCATCTGTGTTGTTTTAATTATTTCCTTTCCTTTTTTTCGAGCAAATAGGGATGCTAGCATTTAGTTGTCCTCTTGTCTTTGCACAACATGATCATCCTCCTCTAAAGAAGAATATGGTGTACGTGAAGTGACTAGTTTCGATTATGCCAGGATGTAGAAGCCCTATCTATCTTCTCATCAGAAGGAGCAGTTGAAGGATGGTTACATTACTCGCCACAAGACCAAACTAACTTCAGCTCAGGAGGACTATCAAATCTCCATTTTCTTGCTGTGATGCGCAAGTACAATGTTGTTCTAGGATTCTTTCCGGTGAGTTCCATTTTTCTAAAAGTGTGCTCTACATGGACCATGTAGGTGCCTGTTTAAACTATCAATTCATAGTACAGTTTGCTTTATACTAATGTAACATCCCAAATTTCCCATTTGGAATGTTTTACAATTATAGCTAAGCATCTATGCATATTGACTGAAATTGAGAGGCATTTGAAATATTTCAGAGACTTTTGAGTTTGTTTGAATTTGGATTCAAATTGGCAAATGAAATTATTTCAAATCAATGCCTGACAAATACTTGAGCAAAAGTATGAGAGGAGTAAACATGACCCTCCAAAAATGTCAGAAGAAATATATTGCCAAAGAGTTTGAATTCAAATTTGAATTTTATTTGGGATTTTCAGAAAATGTTTTTTTTAGTTTAAGTTTTGCCCCTGGAAAAATGTCCACGTTATAGGATAAATTCCCCTGAGAATTTTGATATATATATATATATGTCCTATATAAAAAATATATACTCTCCTATATTTTTCTCCCTCTGTCTAATTCAAAAAAAAGGAAAAACCCCAGGCGCCAGCTAGGCCAACTGGCCCAGCCAGCGCCGAGCCGCAGCCCACCAGCAGGCCAGGCGCCAGCCCACCAGCGCCCGAGCCGCTGCAGCCCAGCGTGCCGAGCCCGAACCCTCTTTCCCTCATTCGCCCGCTCGCTTTACCCCCTCTCTCTCTCTCTCGCTGATGCCCCGAGCCCGCCCTCATCTCTTTCCACTCGCCCAGTCTCGCTGCGCCAGAGCGCGACCGCCGCCGCCCGTTGCCACGATCTTCTCGGGATCACGATCCTGCATCGCCCCCTCGCCCACGACCATGCCCTATATAAAGAGCTGCCTCTCCTCCCTCGAAAACCCCTAAAACCCAAGCTCGCACCCCACCAGAGACGACGCCCACGCCGTTTGGATCTCGCCATCCACCGCCTCGGTTTGCTGCCACTTCCGCCGCCAGTGTGCACCCCCTGCCCATCAATGCTACTCCACCCGCACCGCCGCTTCCTCGCGCACCTCCCTGACAACCTTTCATCGCACAGGAACCGCCAAAGCCATAGCCCCCGAGCTTGACCGCCGCTCGCCGGAGCTGCAGCTCACCAGGGAGCCGTCGCCGTCGCCCCGATCGCGACCATCGTCCCCGAGCAGCTCTGACTCCACCACTGACCCCGGACAGCTCTGCCGCACCGCCCCGACCACTCCTTCCTCCCTGACCGCCGGAGCGGCCGCACCGCCGTCGCCCGAGTCGCCGTGTAAGCCATCGGATTCCCCTCCACCGTTCGATATGAAACCCACGACGTAGATTGGAAGAGTGAAGGGTTAGGTTTATTTTAGATTAATTCGGTTTTTTCTCCGGTTCAGTTGCAGTATATTTTCATTAGATCAAACTGGCTGGTTTTTTCTGTTTAGCCGTGGGCACCTCTAAGTTATATTACGCCTGAGCGTTAGATAGGCCAGTAGCGCTAGTTTTTCTTTTTCTTTTTTGATTTATTTTCAGTTTCTGGTTTTTAGCATACTAGTTCTGTTTTTGTTTTAGCTATATCTTTTATCTTGTTTATTGTTTTTAGTTGATTCTTTTTTTGTTCGTTTACAAATTTCTTGTAGTTTTTGCAGAAAATATTTTTAGCCATGTTTAGATTAATAAAAATAGTTTCATATTAATTTTAGTCAGAATAGTTTTTCTGCCATAACTTGAGCTAGAATAATTTTATTTTAGCGATTCTTTTTGCTACTACTTATTTTAGACCATGCCTAGCAGTAGGAACTTGTTTGGGTATTTTAGATTTAAATAAAAATTAGTTTTTAGTTGAAATCAAGTTTTTCTAGTTTATTTAGCCAGCTACTGTTTTCCTATTGTTCTAGTTAGTAAATAATTGTATTTTTCCTATGTTATTGTTTATTTTAGATTAGTTTCTGTAGTTACAGAGGATGAACTTTTATTTACAGTAGAATAAATTTTTTTATTTTATTTTAGTGCTAGTATTGTTTTAGGCATAATAGGAGTTCTATAATAGCTTTTTATATGATTCCTTTTGCCTCTAGTTTGTATGTTGTTTTCCTTTCTTTTAGTTAGCAAAACCCATGCTTAGGTTCTGTTAAGAAAAGTTTTAGTAGTATAAAACTATTTCCTAGTTGTTGCTTGATGTGGTGAAAACCTTGATTTGCTTTCTCCGGGTTTTGTTTGGTTTTGGTTTGAGTGCTTGGGTGTTTTACTTTAACTTGCTATTATGTTATATTGTGCTATACTTGTTTGTGCTATTGTTTGACTCGGTAGAATTCTGGGAGTGTGAAGCCTGCTATTATGAGTCGCTAGCTTTCGACGACCGTCAGCCAGGCAAGTCATTTGATCATGTTTTTACAATACCTATGATTTTATTGCATTAGAATTATACCTCCCCATCATGCGTGCAGTAGGAGAATTTTGTTAAGTTATGTTCTTGAGTAGTATCATGAGGTAGGATGAACCCTGCTCCCTTGTTACCGATGCCCGGGACGATGTAGTTGATTGCTATGCTTTAGTAGACGGGGTTGGTTGAGTGATTCATAAGGGAGATGCGAGAGTCAAGAATATGACAACACCATGACTTGAAGCTCAAGATGGACTTCAAAATTCACTACTGGGTGGAGGACGGTTGACGGGTGTGACGCCCGGATAATCAAGCTACAGTAATTTCCTGCTAACGATGCCACGTCACCGCGATTACCATTACTAATCTTGCGTTAGTTCAAATCCGATTCAAATTCAAATTCAAGTTAAAGGCAAATAATAAAAGTTTTCAAATATTAGAACTAAAATGTTCGGAGTGTGCAAATTATTGCATAGGTAATTATGGTGAAGAAATCACGCTTTTTCAAAATGCCTAAATACTTTAAAATGAATTAAAGCAGAAAGGGAAAATAAATTAAAAGGGAAAAGACAAAAAAACAACAACAAAAGAAAATAAAAGCCCCCCTTGCTGGGCCGTGGCCCAGCTGGCCACCAGGCCACAACCGGCCAGCCCATATCCCACTCCCCATATCCCCCATCCCGAAAACCCTAACCACTACCGCACCCCACTTCCCCCCACGTCGCCACTCCTCCCCCTCTCGATCCAATCTGGATCGGGGCGAACCCCTCCCCAGTTCCACCCTCTCTCTCTCGCTCAGTTCCCCTTCCCCGATCTGGATCGGGGGGCGCATGCCGCTCTCCACCGACACCGTCGCCGGACCGCTCGCCTCACGCCGGCGCCCCGCCGCCACATCGACGCCGCCCTCCCGCCTCTGCGCCAATCCCGGTGAACGCCGCCCCGTCGCCATCACCGGATCGCCTCGACCTTGTCTCCTCCCCACCGCGTGACATCCCCATCCTCCTCCTCGCCGGACTCCATCGTCGTCGTCCTCTCCGTCGTCGCCTCGTCCCCGCCATCGCCGACCGCCTCCCCGAGCCGACTTAAGCACAACTACAGAGCCCCGGTGAGGCCTCGTCCAACCTCGCTCCGTTCCCCTTTGCTTCGGTCGCCGTAGGCCGCCCCCACCGCCCGTGCCGTGCTCACCCCTCCGTAGCAGCGTCCGTGCCCATGCACCGGCCACCCCGTGCGTGCCCCGAGGGTCCCCAGCCCGTGCTCCCCGCGCCGTCGCGCGCTACCGCCCCTTTTCCACGGTGCCCGCCGCTGAGCCCACGCTGGCCGCTCACCTGCGCCCCGCTAGTCCAGCCCCTGGCCTTGGCAAGTGACCTAACGGGTGGGTGCCGGTCGCCCGTAACCGCTGCGCCCAGCGCCTGTCGCCCAACCCACTAAGGCCTCTGTGCCACTGGATAACGGGGCCTAGCCCCCAGAACGAATTAATAAGAGATTAAAAAAATATGTAAATAAAAATAAATTTAATTAATTAACAAATTAATTAATTATTAACTAATTCATTAGTTAATTAACTGATTAATTAAACAAATTAATCATAATTACATTAATCTAATCACTAATTAACCTATTTAACTGTTAGTTAATTAATAAGTCAATGACAGGCGGGACCCTCACGTCAGTTTGACCAGTCAACACCTCTATTGACTGCTGACGTCGTGCTGACGTCATGATGATGTCAGCATACACTATTCTGGATAATGTTGAATTAAATTAATTAAAGAAATTCTAGAAATGATTAAATCTTTTAAAATTAATATAAAATAAACCGTAGCTCAGATGAAAATACTTTGTACATGAAAGTTGCTCAGAACGACAAGATGAATCCGGATATGCAGCCCATTCGTCCGCCACACATCCCTAGCATAGCGAACCTGCAATATTTCACCTCCGGTTCATCTGTCCGAAAACGCGAAACACCGGGGATACTTTCCCGGATGTTTCCCCCTTTCGCTGGTATCACCTACTACCGTGATTGAGCACCCCTAGCAACGCTCATTGTCATGTCATGCTTTGTCATGCTTTTGTTTGCATTGTATTTACTGTTTCTTCCCCCCTCTTCTCTCCGGTAGACTACGAGACTGAAGCCGCTGCTGGTGCCCCGACCGACTACGTTGTTGACGACCCCTCCTTGCCAGAGCAACCAGGCAAGCCCCCCCTTGATCACTAGATATCGCCTATTCTTCTCTATACTGCTTGCATTAGAGTAGTGTAGCATGTTACTGTTCGGTTACTCCTATTCTCTTGCATAGCCTGCCATTGTTGCTACAGTCATTGATGCCTTACCCGCAATCCTAAATGCTTAGTATAGGATGCTACTTTATCATCATTGGCCCTACATTCTTGTCAGTCTGCCTTGCTATACTTTTGGGCCGTGATCACTCGGGAGGTGATCACGGGTATATACTATATACTTTATACATGATACATGTGGTGACTAAAGTCGGGTCGGCTCGTGGAGCACCCACGAGTGATTCACGGATTGGGGGCTGAAAGGACCTTTGTCCCAACGGCCCTCTGTGTGGATCTTTGTGGCGGAGCGACATGGCAGGTTGAGACTGCCTAGGTGAGATGTGGGCCTGGCCCTGGTCGGTGTTCACGGTTGCTTTATAATAACACGCCTAAAGAGATCTTGGTATTTGATCTGAGTATGGCCATTTGGTCTATACGCACTAACCAACTACGTGGGAAAGATATGGGCACTCGACATCGTGGTATCAGCCGAAGCCTTCGGGACGTAAGCGACTGAGCGGCGCGCGCCCGATTGGACCGCGTAACGTGACTTCTTTGTAATGGTGGTTGCTAGATCTGCTTCCGGCCGCCCATGCAACATGCAGATGTGCAATGGGCGATGGGCCCAGACCCCTGCGCGCATAGGATTTCGACCGGCGTACTGACCTCTCTGTTGTGCCTAGGTGGGGCTGCGACGTGTTGATCTTCCGAGGCCGGGCATGACCCACGAAAGTGTGTCCGGCCAAATGGGATCGAGCGTGTTGGGTTATGTGGTGCACCCCTGCAGGGAAGTTTATCTATTCGAATAGCCGTGTCCCTCGGTAAAAGGACGACCCAGAGTTGTACCTTGACCTTATGACAACTTGAACTGGATACTTAATAAAATACACCCAGACAAGTTCCACAGACAACCCGGTGAGCGCTTTTCCACAGGGCGACGAGGGGAGGATCTCCGGGTAGGATTATGCTATGCGATGCTACTTGGAGGACTACAATCTACTCTCTTCTACATGCTGCAAGACGGAGGCTGCCAGAAGCATAGTCTTCGATAGTACTAGCTAACCCCCTCTTATTCTGGCATTCTACAGTTCAGTCCACTGATATGGCCTCCTTACACATATACCCATGCATATGTAGTGTAGCTCCTTGCTTGCGAGTACTTTGGATGAGTACTCACAGTTGCTTTGCTCCCTCTTTTCCCCCATTTTCATCTTCTCCTCGAATGCTGCAACCAGACGTTGGAGCCCAGGAGCCAGACGCCACCGTCGATGACGACTACTACTCTGGAGGTGCCTACTACTACGTGCAGGCTGCTGACGATGACCAGGAGTAGTTAGGAGGATCCTAGGCAGGAGGCCTGCGCCTCTTTCGATCTGTATCCCAGTTTGTGCTAGCCTTCTTAAGGCAAACTTGTTTACTTATGTCTGTACTTAGATATTGTTGCTTCCGCTGACTCGTCTATGATCGAGCACTTGTATCCGAGCCCTCGAGGCCCCTGGCTTGTATTATGATGCTTGTATGACTTATTTGTGTTTCAGAGTTGTGTTGTGATATCTTCCCGTGAGTCCCTGATCTTGATCGTACATGTTTGCGTGCATGATTAGTGTACGATTGAATCGGGGGTGTCACAAGTTGGTATCAGAGCCGACTGCCTGTAGGAATCCCCCTTTCCAACTCCTTGGCCGAAGTCGAGTCTAGACATTGCAAAACTTTTACTAACATGGCTGTGTGTCTTACGGGCACACGTCGCCATTCGGTCGTAGTAGGATCTTTTATTCCTCGACCTATACTCTAGGACTTTGACATCTCTTCTATTCGGGTTAAATTATTTTACTAAATTTGACTCTAGGTTCTCGTACATACTTCTTCTGGAGAGCCCCTTATCACTGATGATTGCTTACTGCACCAGAAGATTTTGAAGATACTCTTCGATCAGTCCCGAGACCCTTGTGCCCTCTGCCTTTTCAATTCCCTATTATCGATATATCCATATGGATAACGACATACACTTGTTGTTCATACAATTACTATGAGTTTCTCTTGTTATTACAAGATGCATTGAATTGCTCTCTCACTCTTAAGAATCCCTTGTACCACTGCCTTGTAGTTCCTTGCCGCAGAAATACCCATACGGATAGTTCCTCGCACTTATCGAGTATCCACTCATTCCCAGTTGTCCTTGTGTTCTGCAAAAGTCTTCGAAATACTATTTGATCTTTCGCAAATCCTCAACAACCTGTTGTTCTGGGACTTCTCGCATACTTGCACTCCAGTTAATTTCTTTGGTCTAGCAATTTACTTAAAAATCTTTGTGATTGTCATTCTGATCCTTTTGATTCAACTTTTGTGGGAATGCACACAATCATCAGTTGTTCCCTGGAATTTATCCTTCCAATTCAGACGTCATTCCAGACATGAGCTGGATCTCGACCAATCAAATTGCCATCGATTGTACCCCTAAGTCTACGCAACTTATCCATCCTTAATCAGAGCATTTGCTTCTGATCCCTTGATCGGAAATCATAATTCTTTTGCATTGAGCTTTGAGTTAGTCAGTTGATTCTATAGTCTGATCTCCTTGCATTGTTTCTTCCTCTGGTTGAATACCGATGCTCACCTCAGATCCCTTGAGGACCACCAGATCTTTTGTTGGATTTTATTCGATAGCGTCCTTCATATTCAATCACTTTGGAAGTTCTTTCTCCATTGTTAAATCCTATCCTTTGATTGACCAACCATGCTCTGCTTTCGAGCTTGTGTTATTTACTCCTGAAGCTTGTGGTATATGTTCCTAAGATGCCTTGATGGGTTGAACCTACGCGTTCCCTAATCCGTGTGAACCCGAAAGATTTCACGGGTCATACTTATCTGGTATTGCACCAGGTAAAACTTTCAACTAATGTCATTTTTGAAATACGAGAAGTGAATGAAAGGTTATGCATTGGAGAAGTGGGAGTCGACCTTGAACTTTGTGTTCATGCCCATGGACACGATGTAGAACTTATCATGAAAGCTGCTCGTAAAAATAACTACCCCCTTGTTAGAAGTTCATCTTGTATCCGTGGTTCGATCATTTATGATTGTGGTTCCGACCATAATTTCTTCCTTTGTTTCCATTTCTCAGACAAGTTAAAGCGCTTGTCTTCTATATATCAATACATCCTGCTTCAACCTTTCATTTGATATGACTTGGAATATTATCCCCCTGGTATCTTGAGGATATCATGCCATTGCACTACATCTTATGAATTTGTGCTGAAGTAATACCTTTCCCTATCAGAGTCACTCCATGAGCTCTGGGTTGTCGTCAACCGAGAACATCGATAAGTGAATTGATTCCATGCTCCGACCTTCGATACGATAACTCTAAGTAATTTTTGTTGCTTCTGACTTTAATAATCCTTTAAGTCATTCCTAGCCTGATTGGCTATATCATTATCGTGCTAAATTTTAGCCGTGCTACCTGGTCCTTCCCGGAGAACAATTTTTGATGGTGAGCTAAGCTTACGATGATATTCCTTGTCATATCATTACACCTTGAACAGCAAGCTTGATTTCATGTTTGTCCCATACCCGTGGTTCCAATAACCTTTCGCTTCATCATTCCTTTGGCTTGATGTCATCGTCGATCGATTACATCTTCATGGAACTTCTCGACAAGTGTGTCGTGATCATCATGAACATTCTGAGCTCTTCCAGGGTAACAATTGAATTCATGATGAGAAATACCATCCTTACCCTCGATGATTTGTGTTATCATCGACCACTTTATTGCCTTTCGTTCAACACAAACTTGTTCGTGTTTTGTGTTATACCTTGAGTTCCTTGCTAGCAAGCATTTGCTCTTCTTTACCTTGGAGTATTACCATCTTTTATGTCAGGAATGTCGTGAGAATTTCACAACCTCTCAAGAAATTCTTGATATAGTAATACTTCTCACCATCACCATTCCCTCTTGGTCCCCGTGTTGTTTCCAACCGAAAAACCGACAATTGAACTTGGATGTGTGAATTCTAAACTTCTAGCGACCCTATGAAGTTAATGGTCTACATTTCATTCTTAGACCATTGGTTATCGAATCACCATTCTAAGCATTGATCTTGCTGCCTAAGGTCATATTTCGGGCACACCTTTCAACTAATGATTGATGGTGTATGTTTTCCTCGAGCATACAACATTATATCATTTGAATTGACAATTGTAATCTTCTTGTTCACCTTATTGTGGAAATCCATCCGTTTGGAATTCTCGATGAATTGTCGCTGAGCCCATCATCCACCTTCTCATCCCCTCCTTGGTTTAATGACGAACTATTTTGCTTCAGGAACCAGCTCCCATAGTTCATTTCCCAAGAATCATGCAATGTCATTTCGTCGATTTGTGTTGCACCTTTTCCTCTTGGACACCCCGAGTCTGAGGTATCATGACACCAATCGGATCTGAATCTCGGTCAGATATGATGGTTGGGACAACTTTCCAAGAGTTATGATGTTGGTCCTTTGATGACCCAGTAACATGATGTCATGCCTAGCACCCCCCTCCCCTGGCTGGAGGACCTATCATTATAATTTCTTTTGCAAGGATAACCATTCGTCCTGGAGGAAATGGTAGGACTTATTTTATAAGTTGCTCCTGATGGATCATTTGTGTATCCAAAGTCCGGCCCTTGATTGAAACACCATATCATTGCTACCTCGAAGCATGACTATGATACCCCGCTCATCAACAAGAACATTGGAGGCGCGATGCTAAATGTTTCCTGCTCAATTATCCCAACACCGTTGTATGGGTAATGTCATGAAATTTCTCTCCCCTTACCTAAATGGTTTTCTACTTTCTATCATGTCATGGATATCATGCTCCGCTTATCCTTGGGAAGGATATACCCCCGAAATATGTGTGTATACACATTTCCCTTCCATTGTTCTGTTTAAACCTGATAACCACTTTTCCTTTCCATTGGTTGGTTTAACGTGTCTTGTGATCTATATGATCTAAGCAGTAATATTCTCCTACTTATGTAAGCACCTCGGTGTACAATTCTGTCAGCAAGACCCTGTTACTTTTGTTGATGACATTTCGGTAGCCACCGATGGACGAGAACCTTGCCTATTGACCCGCCTCGTTCAACGAGCAGGAAAATGGTTCTCTTCGTCCCTCGCCCTTCGTATCGATGTTGTTACCGACATAACTAACAGGCTACCCTCTGACACGTCTTACTATCGTGACCGTGCAAGATGTCGGCCCCCTTCCCGTTTTCAACCACATGGTGGGCCCATAACCCACAGTTCCACAGGATCGAAACCTGACTCTCCTGTACACCCCCTTGGTCCCAAAGTTATTCCTCGTGCATGGCCTCGTATGTAATTCACGGGCCACTGTCCCAAGTGATCTATTCTGGTAACAGACGCAATACTCAATCTCGTTGCTCTGGACCCCTTTTGCATGTTGTTTCATACATCGAACGATTGCTATCCGTTTGAAACTTCTCATGGTACCTTCTTACTTGCTCTCGATAACTTCTTAAGTTTCAATTCGAGAGATACTTATGCTTCTCCCCCTGAGTTAACCGTTCGATGATCAATTTTGTTAGAATCCGGTCTTATAGAGTTTTCCCCCCTCTTATCCTTTCGTAAGTCCGGTGAAGATCCTGGAGGAAGGACGACAATTTCATCATGATGCATTGAAGCTTAGAAATGAAGACATCAACGTAATGGAGTGACCTCTTCGAGAAGAGCAACCCAGACCGAGAAGACTCGTTAGAATTTCGTAATCAAATCTTTCCCGCTTACACTACCACGTAAATCTCGGGACGAGATTTCATGTAGTGGAGGAGAATTATGACGCCCGAATAATCAAGCTACAGTAATTTCCTGCGAATGATGCCACGTCACCGCGAGTACCGTTACTAATCTTGCGTTAGTTCAAATCCGATTCAAATTCAAATTCAAGATAAAGGCAAATAATAAAAGTTTTCAAATATTAGAACTAAAATGTTCGGAGTGTGCAAAATATTGCATAGGTAATTATGGTGAAGAAATCACGCTTTTTCAAAATGCCTAAATACTTTAAAATGAATTAAAGCAGAAAGGGAAAATAAATAAAAAGGGAAAAGACAAAAAAACAACAACAAAAGAAAATAAAAGCCCCCCCCCCTTGCTAGGCCATGGCCCAGCTGGCCACCAGGCCACAACCGGCCGGCCCACATCCCACTCCCCATATCCCCCATCCCCGAAACCCTAGCCACTACCGCACCCCACTTCCCCCCACGTCGCCACTCCTCCTCCCCCTCTCGATCCAATCTGGATCGGGGCAAACCCCTCCCCACTTCCCCTCTCTATCTCGCTTGGTTCCCCTCCCCCGGTCTAGATCGGGGGGCGCACGCCGCTCTCCACCGACACCGTCGCCGGACCGCCCGCCTCATGCCGACGCCCCGCCGCCACATCGACGCCGCCCTCCCGCCTCTGCGCCAACCCCGATGAACGCCGCCCCGTCGCCGTCACTGGATCGCCTCGACCTTATCTCCTCCCCACCGTGTGACGTCCCCATCCTCCTCCTCGCCGTACTCCATCGTCGTCGTCCTCTCCGTTGTCGCCTCGTCCCCGCCATTGCCGACCGCCTCCCCGAGCCGACTTAAGCACAACTACAGGGCCCCGGTGAGGCCTCGTCCGACCTTGCTCCGTTCCCCTTTGCTTCGGTCGCCGTAGGCCGCCCCCGGCTGCCCATGCCGCGCTCACCCCTCCGTAGTCGCGTCCGTGCCCATGCACTGGCCACCCCGTGCGTGCCCCGGGGGTCCCCAGCCCATGCTCCCCGCGCCGTCGCCCGCTACCGCCCCTTTTCCGTGGTGCCCGCCGCTGAGCCCACACTGGCCGCTCGCCTGTGCCCCGCTAGTCCAGCCCCTGGCCTTGGCAAGCGACCTAACGGGTGGGTGCCCGTCGCCCGTAACCGCTACGCCCAGCGCCCGTCGCCCGACCCACTAAGGCCTCTATGCCACTAGATAACGGGGCCTAGCCCCCAGAACGAATTAAAAAGAGATTAAAAAATATGTAAATAAAAATAAATTTAATTAATTAACTAATTAATTAGTTAATTAACTGATTAATTAAACAAATTAATCATAATTAGATATCTAATCACTAATTAACCTATTTAACTGTTAGTTAATTAATCAGTCAATGACACGCGGGACCCTCACGTCAGTTTGACCAGTCAACACCTCTATTAACTGCTAACGTCGTGCTGACGTCATGATGACGTCAACATACACTATTCTGGATACTGTTGAATTAAATTAATTAAAGAAATTCTAGAAATGATTAAATCTTTTAAAATTAATATGAAATAAACCGTAGCTCACATGAAAATACTTTGTACATGAAAGTTGCTCAGAACGACGAGACGAATCCGAACACGCAGCCCATTCGTCCGCCTCACATCCCTAGCATAGCGAACCTGCAACATTTCACCTCCGGTTCATCTGTCCGAAAACGCGAAACACTGGGGATACTTTCCCGGATGTTTCCCCCTTCGCCGGTATCACCTACTACCGCGATTGAGCACCCCTAGCAACACTCATTGTCATGTCGTGCTTTGTCATGCTTTTGTTTGGATTGTATTTGCTGTTTCTTCCACCCTCTTCTCTGGGGTAGACTACGAGACCGACGCAGCTGCTGGTGCCCCAACCGACTACATTGTTGACGACCCCTCCTTGCCAGAGCAACCAGGCAAGCCCCCCCCCCCCTTGATCACTAGATATCGCCTATTCTTCTCTATACTGCTTGCATTAGACTAGTGTAGCATGTTACTGTTCGGTTACTCCTATTCTGTTGCATAGCCTGCCATTGTTGCTACAGTCATTGATGCCTTACCCGCAATCCTATATGCTTAGTATAGGATGCTAGTTTATAATCATTGGCCCTACATTCTTGTCAGTCTGCCTTGCTATACTATTGGGCCGTGATCACTCGGGAGGTGATCACGGGTATATACTATATACTTTATACATGATACATGTGGTGACTAAAGTCGGGTCGGCTCGTGGAGCACCCGGGAGTGATTCACGGATTGGGGGCTGAAAGGACCTTTGTCCCAACCGCCCTCTGTGTGGATCTTTGTGGCGGAGCGACATGGCAGGTTGAGACCGCCTAGGTGAGAGGTGGGCCTGGCCCTGGTCGGCGTTCGCGGTTGCTTTATAATAACACGCCTAACGAGATCTTGGTATTTGATCTGAGTCTGGCCATTTCGTCTATACACACTAACCAACTACGTGGGAAAGATATGGGCACTCGACGTCGTGGTATCAGCCGAAGCCTTCGTGACGTCAGCGACTGAGCGGCGCGCGCCCGATTGGACCGCGTAACGTGACTTCCTTTGTAATGGAGGTTGCTAGGTCTGCTTCCGGCCGCCCACACAACGTGCAGGTGTGCAATGGGCGATGGGCCCAGACCCCTGCGCGCATAGGATTTAGACTGGTGTACTGACCTCTTTGTTGTGCCTAGGTGGGGCTGCGACGTGTTGATCTTCCGAGGCCGGGCATGACCCAGGAAAGTGTGTCCGGCCAAATGGGATCGAGTGTGTTGGGTTATGTGGTGCACCCCAGCAGGGAAGTTTATCTATTCGAATAGCCGTGTCCCTCGGTAAAAGGACGACCCAGAGTTGTACCTTGACCTTATGACAACTTGAACTGGATACTTAATAAAATACACCCAGACAAGTTCCACAGACAACCCGGTGATCGCTTTTCCACAGGGCGACGAGGGGAGGATCGCCGGGTAGGATTATGCTATGCGATGCTACTTGGAGGACTACAATCTACTCTCTTCTACATGCTGCAAGACGGAGGATGCCAGAAGCATAGTCTTCGATAGGACTAGCTAAATCCCTCTTATTCTTGCATTCTGCAGTTCAGTCCACTTATATGGCCTCCTTACACATATACCCATGCATATGTAGTGTAGCTCCTTGCTTGCAAGTACTTTGGATGAGTACTCACGGTTGCTTTGCTCCCTCTTTTCCCCCATTTTCCTCTTCTCCTCAGATGCCGCAACCAGACGTTGGAGCCCAGGAGCCAGACGCCACCGTCGATGACGACTACTACACTTGAGGTGCCTACTACTACGTGCAGGCTGCTGACGACGACCAGGAGTAGTTAGGAGGATCCCAGGCAGGAGGCCTGCGCCTCTTTCGATCTGTATCCCAGTTTGTGCTAGCCTTCTTAAGGCAAACTTGTTACTTATGTCTGTACTCAGATATTGTTGCTTCCGCTGACTCGTCTATGATCGAGCACTTGTATTCGAGCCCTCGAGGCCCCTGGCTTGTATTATGATGCTTTTATGACTTATTTATGTTTTAGAGTTCTGTTGTGATATCTTCCCGTGAGTCCCTGATCTTGATCGTACACGTTTGCATGCATGATTAGTGTACGATTGAATCGGGGGCATCACAACGGGCACCCTGGAGAAACCAGCGGATGGCCGGGATGCATGGAGAAGTGATACGTCCATTTTTCATCATGCTTTTATATCGATATTTATCGCATTATGGGCTGTTATTTCACGATATCTCCCAATACTTATGGCTATTCTATCTTATTTTACAAGGTTTACTATGAAGAGGGGGAATGCCGGTAGCTGGAATTCTGGCTGGAAAAGGAGCAAATATTGGAGACCTATTCTGCGCAACTCCAAAAGTCCTGAAACTCCACGGAATATCTTAAAATAAATAAATAAAAATCGTCGCCAAAGATGAAGGCCAGGGGCCCACACCCTGCTCACGTGGGTGGGGGGCGCGCCCCTCCCCCCTAGGCGCGCCCCCTACCTCGTTGGCCCCCTGGTGGCTCTCTGACGCCCATCTTCTCCTATATGAAGTCTTTCGATGAGAAAAAAATAATAAGCAACCTTTCAGGACGAGACTCCATCGCCACGAGGCGGAACCTTGGCGGAACCAATCTAGGGCTCCGGCAGAGCTGTTCTGCTGGGGACACTTCCCCCCGGGAGGGGGAAATCATCACCATCGTCATCACCAACACTCCTCTCATCGGGAGAGGGCAATCTCCATCAACATCTTCACCAGCACCATCTCATCTCCAAACCCTAGTTCATCTCTTGTATCCAATTCTTGTCTCCAAGTCCGGGATTGGTGCTAGTAGGTTGCTAGTAGTGTTGATTACTCCCTGTAGTTGATGCTAGTTGGTTTATTTGGTGGAAGATCATATGTTCAGATCCTTTATGCACATTATTACCCCTCTGATTATGAACATGAATATGCTTTGTGAGTAGTTACGTTTGTTCCTGAGGACAAGGGAGAAGTCTTGCTATTAGTAGTCATGTGAATTTGGTATGCGTTCGATATTTTGATAAGATGTATGTTGTCTAACCTCTAGTGGTGTTATGTGAACGTCGACTACATAACACTTCACCATTATTTGGGCCTAGAGGAAGGCATTGGGAAGTAATAAGTAGATGATGGGTTGCTAGAGTGACAGAAGCTTAAACCCTAGTTTATGCGTTGCTTCGTAAGGGGCTGATTTGGATCCATATGTTTCATGCTATGGTTAGGTTTACCTTAATACTTTTGTTGTAGTTGCGGATGCTTGCAATAGAGGTTAATCATAAGTGGGATGTTTGTTCAAGTAAGAACAGCACCCAAGCACCGGTCCACCCACATATAAAATTATCAAAGTACCGAACGCGAATCATATGAGCGTGATGAAAACTAGCTTGACGATATTCCCATGTGTCCTCGGGAGCGCTTTTCCTATTGTAAGAGTTTGTCCAGGCTTGTCCTTTGCTACAAAAAGGATTGGGCCACCTTTCTGCACTTTATTTACTTTTGTTACTTGTTGCTCGTTACAATTTATCTTATCACAAAACTATCTGTTACCACTTATTTCAGTACTTGCAGAGAATACGTTGCTGAAAACCGCTTATCATTTCCTTCTGCTCCTC
The DNA here is from genome assembly GCF_018294505.1 of Triticum aestivum. Classification (NCBI taxonomy): domain Eukaryota; kingdom Viridiplantae; phylum Streptophyta; class Magnoliopsida; order Poales; family Poaceae; genus Triticum; species Triticum aestivum. Next base: position 349,650,573 of record NC_057807.1, on the reverse strand, counting down.
GTTGGGTTCGACACTCTTACTTATCGAAAGGACTACGATAGATCCCCTATACTTGTGGGTCATCAAGAAGTGCCATGACATCTTGCGGAAAGCTTCACCCAGCCACGAAGAGACGGATGGATACCCCATTGACCGGAAGCTTACCTGTGCAGCCACAAGCCATTATGTGCTCTGGCTTGGTCGACCCTAGGCGTGACTCTGGCCGGACGGTGCTACGAGATGTAGAAAATCGGTAGGACTGGATGGGCGCCGGAAATGGTCCAGAGGAACTCTTCGGAAGACCCTGTTTCGTTCGTCCCGTCTTCAAACACCAGGCAATGCGAAGACTTAAAGGAGGGAACGATTCTTGCGGGTAAAGTGGACAAATCTCTGCAGATTAAAGACCTAATCGATTAGCCGTGTCCCCGGTTACGGACAATTTGAGCCTCTGGAAATTGGAGTATTTTGGATATCTCAACAGTGAATTTAATAAATTAATTGAGGAGTTATTTAATAATTGGGAATGAGACATTGGTTGGCCTAACCATCTCAATAATTACCAACATTTTGTAGTAATTGCAAACGAGTCCTTTGTTGTAGGAAAAAACTGGCTTTTTCACAAAACAATGAAACTTAGAGCCCCACAACCAAATTGCATGTAGTATTAGAAATTTTATTATTGTTCTCTCTTCATGACTTGCCGGCATATTCCAAAATGCTGACCTACACGGCTGCAACGTCTTATGTTCGAGAGGAGTTTCCCTATCAAGAGTGAAGCTACGATCCACGCTTGGCGATTGTCCTATGGAGTCGGATGGACTCTCTACTCATCTACGCTTCAGCAGATTTATTTAGTTTATTTCTCATGAGTTGGCCTTCGGCCGAATTTATTATCATGCAATAAAGACTCCATATGAGAATCGTGTAATAAATTTAGGTGTGATTAAACTTTGAATCTTTGCATCAATGTACTGTGTGTGCTAGCATGATCTTGGGATGGTACATCTATATAGAGACTTGACCGATTTCGGGTCGGGTTGCTACAAATATGGTATCAGAGCACACGCTGATCGTAGGACGTAACCCCTTGGATTGGAAAACCATAGGAAGAGACCAGTTTACTTTATGTCTTTACCTTCTGTATTTTTCGTCCCTGTTCATTTCTGACTCTTCTCTGATTTCAACATTCTAGATGGCCATTAAGTTCATCCCAGTTCTGCTCCCGGAGTTTTGCCAGCCCGATGAGACTATGCTTTTCGACAGGAGGATGGTCCAGATCACCAAGGAATTGAAGATTGCTCCGCCTTCAATCACCGGGACCCCTACCATGGCATTCCGGATGACCGTCGCTTCAGGATTAAGGTGCACATAATAGGGAGGACGTTCGAAAATCTCTCAGCGCCCATTGACTTCAAGTTCATTGCACCCGATTGGATCATCGGGAGAGACATAGCAGTTCATAGTGCACTTGGACGCATACAGGAGGAATACAGGGTCGAGCTTGTTGGATCAGACCACACCATGGTTTCTCGCAGGACTGCAGAGGGAGAGATCATCTGCACCAGAAATGATGACCCCATTCACTCATTTGCCCAAGACTTGGAGGTTCTCATCAAGGCTCTAGAGATTCAGATGCGCAGTAGCATGAAGACGATCCAGAAGTTGCACCATCATGAACTTGATCTGGAGGCTGCAGCACGTGAAGCCCGCTATGAGCATGAGTATGAAGTCAAGGATTTCATGGAGAGAGTCGACAAGCTGAAGCTGGATGTGTCCGCATTGGAAGAGAAGCTGGATCAGGGAGAAGACCTTTTTCCGAGTGGAGATTATGGACCTCTCGTGAGCAATGAGCAGGATTATGAAGAGAGATCCACCGAAGGAAGCCGCAAGAGGAGGCGCCATAGCAGGGGACGTCGCACCAGAGGACACCGTACCGGAGGACGCAAGGATGATTAGTCGACTACCATGTTTATTTTTTATTTTTTTGTCGATCAGGTAGGCCAGTTTTTTGATTAGTCATGAGAATTTGTAATCCGAGATTGAACCATGTTTGAGATGATTGAATAAATGATTGGTGTGATTATGGTTGTGCATTCATATGGATAGTGCTATTTTTCTCATTAGACCCTTGTTCTATTATAATTTTCTCATCCACTCCAAAACACCAGATGCCTCCGAGACGTGACCCCGGTTTCAACTTTCCGCCGGAGCTCACCCTGCTGATCTAGCAGCAGAATGCCCTCATGCAGATGCTCATCCAAAACCAGAACAACAACAACAACAACAACAATCCACCACCGCACCCCCTATTGACAACTTAACCCGCTTCCTAAGGCTGAATCCGCCAGTGTTCTCTAGCAGCACTAAGCCGATTGTGGCCAACAATTGGCTCTGCAAGGTCGGAAGGGAGTTAGCCACTACTGGATGCATAGATGCAGAGAAGGTGCGCTTTGCCGCACATCAGCTTGATGGACCTACAACTTCTTGGTGGGAGAACTACACCGCCACTTACCCGGCCGCCACTGTGACATGGGCTGAGTTCCAGCAGGCCTTCCGCACCGCTCATGTCTCAGCTGGAGCCATGAGTCTGAAGAAGCGTGAGTTCCGCAACTTACACTAGGGGAACCGTACTGTGGGGTAGTGCGTGGATGAGTTCAGCAAGTTATCTCGCTATGCCCCAGATGATGTGGCCACAGATGCCGCAAAGCATGAGAAGTTTCTCGAGGGACTCAATGATGAGCTAGGAATGCAGCTAATGGTGGCTACCTTCAACAACTACCTGGAGCTGGTAGACAAGGCCACCATACTTGAAGGTAAGCAGCAGCAGATTGATAGCCGCAAGCGGAAGTATGGCCAGAGGAAGTACAACTCCGGAGCTCAGCAGAAGCCTCGTTATGCCCCATACTCGGGAGGGCATACCCATCACACTCATGGAGGACATAACCATGGAGGGAATGGGAACAACTGCAACCACGACAACAACTCCAACTTAGGCAATGGAGGCAATGGCAACCAGCATTGTCCTACCCCGGCTCAGAAGGATCTGAGTCACATCACCTGTTTCAAGTGCCAGGAGACAGGGCACTATGCCACCGACTGCCTGGAGGCCAAGCAGAGGAATGGAAACGACAATGGCAATGGAAGCTCAACAAAGAAGCCCAACCCTTTTCCTCGTGCGCAGGTGAATCACATTGACGTGGAGGACGTCTATGATCAGCCAGAAACTGTGGTTGGTAAGTTTTTATTAAATTCATGTCCAGTATTGGTACTCTTTGATTCTGGTGCAACACATTCATTTATATCAAGGGTAGTTGTGGAAAAGTACGGGTTGCCCACTAGAACCCTTAGAAGCCCTCTTCAGGTCAGTTCCGCAGGAGGAGAAATGATGGCATGCTTAGGCTGTCGTGCAACCCTCAACATTGGAAACCATAATTTTCCCACAGACCTCATAGTATTGGAATCCCAGACCTTGGATGTAATTCTAGGCATGGATTGGTTGACGAAGTTTGAAGGAAACATCAATTGTGCCCGCAAGACGATTCTGCTTACCACCCCGGAGAAGAAGAGGATCAAGTATGTATCTAGGTGCACCCCGACGAAGAATCAGGTGAATTCCCTCACAGGAGTTGTTTAGGAGGAAGTGCCGGTAGTGTGAGATTTTCCTGATGTGTTTCCGGAGGAATTACCAGGAATGCCACAGGACAGAGACATTGAATTTCTGATTGAGTTATTACCCGGCATAGCCCAAGTATCCAAGAGACCTTATCTGATGACCCCGAACGATTTTGTGACGCCCCCGATTCAACTGGACACTAATCATGCACACAAATGTGTACGATCAAGATCAGGGACTCATGGGAAGATATCACAACACAACTCTAAAAGTAAAAAGTCATACAAGCATCATATTACAAGCCAGGGGCCTCGAGGGCTTGAATACAAGTGCTCGAACATAAACGAGTCAGCGTAAGCAACAATATCTGAGTACAGACATAAGTTAAACAAGTTGCCATAAGATGGCTAGCACAAACTGGGATACAGATTGAAAGAGGCACAGGCCTCCTGCCTGGGATCCTCCAAACTACTCCTGGTCGTCGTCAGCGGCCTGCACATAGTAGTAGGCACCTCTAGTGTAGTAGGAGTCGTCGTCGACGGTGGCATCTGGCTCCTGGGCTCCAACATCTGATTGCGACATCCGGTAAGAAGAGGAAAAGGGGGAAAAGAGGGAGCAAAGCAACTGTGAGTACTCATCCAAAGTACTCACAAGCAAGAATCTACACTACATATGCATGGGTATATGTGTAAAGAGGCAATATCAGTGGACTGAACTGCAGAATGCCAGAATAAGAGGGGGATATCTAGTCCTATCGAAGACTACGCTTCTGGCAGCCTCCGTCTTGCAGCATGTAGAAGAGAGTAGATTTAAGTTCTCCAAGTAGCATCGCATAGCATAATCCTACCCGACAATCCTCCCTTCGTCGCCCTGTGGGAAAGCGATCACCGGGATGTCTCTGGAACTTGTTTGGGTGTGTTTTATTAAGTATCCGGTTCTAGTTGTCATAAGGTCATGGTACAACTCCGGGTCGTCCTTTTACCGAGGGACGCGGCTATTCGAATAGATAAACTTCCCTACAGGGGTGCACCACATAACCCAACACGCTCGATCCCTTTGGCTCGGCACACTTTCCTGGGTTGTGCCCGGCCTCGGAAGATCAACACGTCACAGCCCTACCTAGGCACAATAGAGAGGTCAGCACGTCGGTCTAAATCCTATGCGCGTAGGGGTCTGGGCCCATCACCCATTGCACACTTTCACGTTGCGTACGCGGCCGGTGAGCAGACCTAGCCTCCCTTATACAAGAGCAGACGTTCCAGTCCAACCCGACGCATGCCACTCAGTCGCTGATGTCAAGAAGGCTTCGGCTGATACCACGACGCCGAGTGCCCATAACTGTTTCCGCGTAGCTGGTTAGTGCGTATAGGCCAGTGGCCAGGCTCAGATCAAATACCAAGCATGTTATTATCAAGTAACTGCGAACGCCGACTAGGGCCAGGCCCACCTCTCGCCTAGGTGTTCTCAACCTGCCCTATCACTCCACCTCAAAGTAACAGTCGGGGGCTGTCGGGAACCCAGGCCCACCTCTACCGGGATGGAGCCACCTGTCCTTCCAGCCCCCACATCGGAATCACGTGCAGGTACTCAACGAGCCGACCCGACTTTAGTCACCATCTGTATAATATGTATATATGTATAATATATACCCGTGATCACCTCCCGAGTGATCACGACCCGATAGTATAGCAGGGCAGACTGACAAGAATGTAGGTCTAGTGATGATAAACTAGCATCCTATATTAAGCATTTAGGATTGCGGGTAAGGTAACAACGACTGTAGCAACAATGACAGGCTATGCAACAGAATAGGACTAACCGAACAGTAACATGCTACACTACTCTAATGCAAGTAGTAGAGAGAAGAATAGGCGATATCTGGTGATCAAGGGGGGCTTGCCTGGTTGCTCTGGCAAGGAGGGGTCGTCAACTCCGTAGTCGAACTGGGCAACAGCAGCGTCGGTCTCATAGTCTACCAGAGAGAAGAGGGGGAAGAAACAATAAATACAATGCAAACATAAGCATGATGATGCATGACAAGACAATGAGCTGTGTTAGGTGTGCCCTAACGCGGTAGTAGGTGATACCGGCGAAAGGGGAAACATCCGGGAAAGTATCCCCGGTGTTTCCCATTTTTAGATAGATGAACCGGAGGTGAAATGTTGTAGGTTCACTATGCTAGTGACGCGTGGCGGACAAACAGGTTGCGTATCTGGATTCGTCTCGTCGTTGTGAGCAACTTTCATGTACAAAGTTTTTCCATTCGAGCTACGGTTTATTTTATATTAATTTTAAAAGATTTAATCATTTTTTAAATTTATTTAATTATTTTACATCAACATTATCCAGAATAGTGTATGTTGACGTCAACATGACGTCAGCAGTCAGCAGGGCATTGACTGGGTCAAACTGACTTGTGGGTCCCAACTGTCATTGACTGTTTACTAACCTAACAGATTAATTAACTAACCTAAGTGATTAGGTTAGTCTAATAAGGATTAATTAAGTTAATTAATTATCTTAATTAATTAATTAATTAATATTTTTATTTATTATTATTACTATTTTTAATTATTTTTTATTAAAACATTCCAGGGGTGGACCCCTACTGTCAGTGGCACAGGGGCCATAGCGGGCTAACAAGCACTGAGCGCTGGGTGACGGGCGTCGCCCAAGTGGGGGTGAGGGAGTCCTGGATTAGAGGGTATCCGGACTGCCGGACTATATACATTGTCCGAACTATTGAAGCGTGAAGATACAAGACTCAAGACTTCGGCCCGTGTCCCGATGGGACTCTCCTTTGCGAGGAAGGCAAGCTTGGCGATCCGGATATTGTGTTTCCTTCCTTTCAACCGACTCCATGTAAACCCTAGCCCTCTCCAGTGTCTATATAAACCGGAGAGGTTGGTCCTTAGAAGGCCGATCAAAATTACAATCATGCCATCATAGGCTAGCTCTTAGGGTTTAGCCTCTATGATCTCATGGTAGATCTACTCTTGTACTACTCATATCTTCAATATTAATCAAGCAGGAAGTAGGGTTTTACCTCCATCAAGAGGGCCCGAACCTGGGTAAACATTGTGTCCCTTGCTTCCTGTTACCATCAGCCTAGACGCACAGATTGGGACCCCCTACCCAAAATCCACCGGTTTTGACACCGGCATTGGTGCTTTCATTGAGAGTTCCTCTGTGTCGTCGCCACAAGGCTCGATGGCTCGTCTTGTTGTCAAGGACAACATTACCTCGGGGGGAGCTCTGGCTGCGGGCCAAACTCTCCGACTTGGTGGCTTTACCATGGCTGCCCTGTCGGCGGTTGCACCGACGATGGCCTCTCGGGTCATCAAACATAACCTTCGCATCATCTGAAGTCGCCGAACAGATGGATCCGATGGAGCTCTCCTCCCTCAATGAGCTCTTGGATTGCATCGCCGCTCTGGGAGTCGCTACAGACTATGGCCGGATCGGGCTTAAACCCGACCAAAGGGACATCAGATCCCCGTCGGCCACCCATGAGATAGCGGTAGTGGAGGAACCACATGCGGATTGCCCCTCAACTTTGAGGACAAATTATGTTTGGGTCACCGAACTCCTTGAGCCGAATACCTGCTGAAAGGAAGACATGACCCGGGTCCCGGACTTAGAATCGGGCATTGGGCCATAGAAATTCGGCAGCACTACGGATCCCGAGCTGTCAGGCTCAGAACCTGCCATGCCCCTGGGTGTTAGATCGGATCAGAATTCGGATTCAGCTAACAACACCCACCTGGACTTAAACCATCTCTCCCGCATTAGGCAAGAGCCCCAGGAGACTGTACATCGCTACTGGGCCAGATTCCTCCTTGTGCTTAACAAGGTCAAGGACTGCCGCGAGGAGGACGTAGTCTCACTCTTCTGCAAAAATTGCACGGACAAATGACTCCTTAATGCTATAATGACATAGTACACTTCGCGGACTTGGCAATCATAGTACAGAAGTACTGTGCGATGGAAAGCGCCTGGAAAACCCAAAAGGAATTTTGGGACAGTACGGCTCTCTCCAAGACCTTTGTCTGAACTAAACTGGCAAACTCTCGTAAGTTGGCCGATCCAATTCCCAAGAAACCAAAGCACACCCCAGGGCAGGGAACCGTATTGGAAGAATGGCTCGATGGGCCATGTAAACTCCACAGTGCTCCGCACACAGCACCAACCCATAGCCTTAGGGCGTGTTGGATACTCCGGCAGGTTGCAAAACGTGGCAAGGATCTTCTTGCAAGCCGTAAAGCAGAACAACATCCCTCCAACGAGCACAATACGGTACTAACAATGTTTGAGACTTTCACCTCAAACAATAGGCGCAAGCGAGCTCATCTGAGCTCCGCTGAAATTTGCCATGTGGCAAAAATAAACCCCTGGAACGACACTGCTATAACTTTCAATGCCAATGATGAACCTCGATTCTAGACCATCTGAGTACCAGCCGCTCTGGTCCTTAGCCCAATTGTGGACGGCTTCCGGCTTACTAAAGTACTCATGGACGGCGGGAGCGGATTAAACTTGATCTATGAAGAAACGCTCGACAAGATGGAAATTGATAAAAGCCGCATTGAACAAAGCGGCACAACCTTCAGGGGAATTATCCCTAGTCGGGAGGCGCGGTCTGTGGGAAAAATCACACTCGATGTGGTATTCGGCACCCTGGAGAACTACAGGTCCGAAGAAATCACATTCCAAGTGGCTCCTTTCAGCAGCGGATACCACACCCTTATAGGGCGGGACGCGTTTACAAGCTTTCAAGCCATACCCCATTATGGGTACATGAAGCTTAAAATGCCTGGGCCCAATGGAATCATCACTCTAGCCAGTGGTCCGGACGTCGCACTTCGCGCGGAAAACAAAACCGCAGCACTAGCCCTGGAAGCATTATCCGAAGCCCTAGCAGCCGAAGAATTAACGATGCTACGAGCCACCATGGACAGGGACAATGTGATACTCGACAAGCGATCCAAGTCCACCTCGTTTAAACCCGCAGACGAGATAGTCAAATTCCAAGTCCATCCAAGGGACCCCATGAAGACAGCTTCCGTCGGGACACAGTTGAGCCCCGCAATGGACGCCGCACTACGAGACTTTTTACGCGAGAATTGGGACATTTTCGCCTGGCACCCATCGGACACGCCGGGCATCCTGCGTGGACTGGCTGAACACACCCTTAACATACTAAAGGGATAAAAACCTGTCAAACAAACCCTAAGGAGATTTTCAAAGCCCAAACGACAAGCAATGGGGGAAGAGCTAGCCAAGCTACTTGAGGCCGGATTCATCAGAGATATTAAACATCTGGATTGGCTGGCAAACTTAGTAATGGTGCCAAAGAAGGACAAACCCTGGCGCCTATGCGTCGACTTCAAAGACCTCAACAAGGCTTGCCCCAAGGATCCCTTTCCCCTCCCTCGCGTTGATCAAATAATCGATGCCACAGCTGGACACGACTCGCTGTGTTTTCTCGACGCATACTCTGGATACTATCAAATAAAGATGGCAGAGTCTAACCAAGCTGCAACAGCTTTCATAACACCATATGGCCCCTTCTGCTTCCACACTATGCCTTTCAGCTTCCACACTATGCCGGTGCAACCTATGCCTTTCAGCTTCCACACCATATGGCCCCTTCTGCTTCCACACTATGCCGGTGCAACCTATCAACGCATGATTCAAACATGCCTGGAAAAACAAATCGGCATAACAGTGGAGGCATATGTAGACGACGTGGTCATAAAAACAAGACACGTTGAGACACTAATAGATGATTTCCGGCTTACATTCGATAACCTCCGGACATACGACATCAAGTTGAATCCGAAAAAATGCGTTTTCGGCGTCCCCTCGGGGAAACAGCTGGGCTTCATTGTTTCCAATAGAGGAATTGAAGCGAATCTGGCAAAAATCCGAGCTCTATCGTAGTTGGATATACCAATAGACCTTAAGCACATCTAGAAACTAGCTGGATGCGTGGCCGCTTTGAGCCGCTTTATCTCCAGGTTGGGAGAAAAGGCATTGCCTCTTTACCGCCTCCTTCGGCGCACCGAACACCTTGTGTGGACGGATGCAGCCTCGGCCGGACTAGATGAAATAAAGACCTTACTGGCCAGTAATCCAGTCCTAACAGTGCCAAATATCGGCGAGCCCATGCTACTGTACATAGCTGCAACACACCAAGTTGTAAGCGCAGTGCTCGTCGTCGAATGAGAGGTTGACGGATACAAATTCCCGCTCCAAAAGCCAGTTTATTACGTATCCACAGTCCTCACCCCATGCAAATCCTGATAGCCACACTATCAAAAAATAGCATACACGGTCTTCATGGCATCCCGGAAGCTGCAACACTACTTTCAAGAGTGTTCGATTACGGTGGCCTCCGAAGTACCACTCAATGACATAATAAACAACCGCGACGCTACGGGCCGGATTGCTAAATGGGCTATCGAGCTCCTTCCATTCGACACAATATACAAACCACAGCGGGCCATCAAGTCACATGTACTGGCTGACTTTGTCGCCGAATGGACAGAAGCCGAACTCCCTAAAGAGTACGACGCGTATTCCAACTGGATCATGCACTTCGACAGCTCTAAAATGCTGGACGGATTGGGAGCAGGTGTAGTCCTGACGTCTCCCACCGGAGACACGGTCCAGTACGTCCTCCAAATATTATACACAGACTCCAGCAATGCAGCCGAATATGAGGCTCTATTGCACGGTCTTCGGATGGCGGTCTCTATGGGCATCCAACGCCTGGAAGTGCGCGGGGATTCGAACCTCACAATATCACAAATAAACGGAGACTTTGATGCCAAGGATCCGAAAATTGTGGCCTACCGTAATGCCGTTCTCAAAATGTCAGCTCGGTTCGAGGGGCTCGAATTCCACCATGTGGCTCGAGAAAACAATCACGCGGCTGACGTTCTCGCCCGCATAAGCGCTAAACGCGACCCTATCTCACCTAACATATTCCTGGAAAGGTTGTTCAAGCCATCTATGGTATGGGAAGGGGAGTCCGGCAATACTAGCACGGATCCGAACACACCCCCAGATTCCGAACCATCTGACATAATCGGAGGCTCTGCCACCGAAATAACATCTTTGGCCCACGAAATCATGGTCGTAGTCGCCCCATGGACTGAGCCTTTCTTGGCCTACCTAAATAGGCAGGAGCTCCCAGAATACCAAAACGAAGGACGCTGCATTGTCCGGCGTTCTAAAGCTTACAAAGTCCATGAAGGGGAACTCTACAAGAAAAGTGCCACCAGAGTGCTCCAAAGATGCATCTCCGAGGAGGAAGGGCGGCATCTCTTGGCTGAAATCCATGCCGGACTGGGCGGGCACCACGCCGCGGCTCGGGCACTAGTCAGCAAGGCTTTCCGTACATGCTTCTATTGGACGATGACCCGAGCAGACGCACAAGACCTTGTCCAACACTGCGTCGGTTGCCAACTCTTCGCCAATCAGAGTCATATGCCCCCTACCGCTCTCCAAACAATCCCCATAACCCGGCCCTTCACGGTCTGGGGGATGGATATGGTCGGACCTCTTAAAGGAGGAAGCCATAAGAAAAAATACTTATTGGTCACGGTGGACAAGTTCACCAAATGGATAGAAGCCAAACCAGTCAAAACGACCGAATCCGGACCAGTCATAGACTTCATATCCGGGGTCGTACACCGATACAGCGCCCCCCATAGCATCATCACTGATAATGGCTCCAATTTCACAGCCGATGAGGTAAAAACTTGGTGTGGCAAAATGGGCATTAAACTCGACTACGCATCCGTCTACCATCCTCAAACAAACGGCCATGTCGAACGGGCAAACGGTCTCATTATGAGCGGCATCAAACCTAGACTAGTGCGATCTTTGACAGAGTCAGATACGCACTGGGTCAAGGAGCTCGACTCCGTACTCTGGGGACTGCGGACCACACCGAATCAAACCACCGGATGTACACCATTTTTTATGGTGTACGGCACGGAAGCAGTGCTACCCTGCGACATAATACATGATTTGCCACGTGTACGCATGTATGAAGAGAAGGAAGCCGAGCTAGATCGGCAGGATAACTTGGATGCCCTGGAGGAGGAGCACGACGTTGCAAAAGCCCGCTCCGCATTCTATCAACAGCAGGCTCGACTATACCAAAGCAGAGAAGTACGGGCCAAAACTTACAATATTGGCGAACTCGTTCTATGCCTACCGGAGAAGAAGAAGGACAAGCCCAAACCCAAGTGGGAAGGTCCCTTTGTCATCGACAAAGTTCTCACCGGAGGAGCGTACGCTTACGTAATGCATCCGATAACAGGCTCGAGCTGAACCCATGGAACGCGGCCAGACTCCGGCGATTCTACGCCGAACGCCAAACACAATGTTCGTCTCCTTACTCCCTCCCTTTTATTTACGCTCCATCCCTTCTCCTTTCTTGACTTTTTCTTCCTCTCCACACAAAGTATTTAATATAGTACGGACTTCCGGATCACTCTGGCCGCACTATGTGTGTAAGCAATACCTGGGGGCTTCCTATACGGAAGCTAAAAATAAATACTCTAATATCTTTTCGCCTATCACATATGCATTTCTTTTTCCATATGTGCCTTTTCTTCACCATTATATGCATCGATATGACTTAAGATGTGGGCAAGCTGGGTTGCCTGGCTCTTGTGTTTATGCCCTACGTTCTAGTTAATTTGGCTAGGGCATAAGGGGAGCACCTCTGCGATTGTTACTGCCGGTTCAGCCGGATGTGTACCTCAGACTGGGTGAAGCCGAAAGCTAGTTTCCTTAAGAGAATATTCGATCGGTGAACAAAAGATGTATTCGTTTATTACAATGTAAATCCCCAGAAGTCTTATTTCCTGCACCATCATTCGCAATCCGGACATGTCCATCATCACATGCGTACCCAGGGAAAGGAACCCCTAATGGAACTATTCTCCCTGGAAGATGTTTCTTACTATCCATGTAATATAACATAACTAGTTGGGTACTTGTCTGTTCAAGCACATATGACCCCTACGCCTAGTTTCCATGCATACCCTGGTTTTGTATAACTGAGCGGGTATTCAGACACACCCCGGACTATAGGATCCCGGGGCTGAAGCGAAACGGTCCGCCACGACAAATGATTTTAATCCGGCTAGGGACTACTTATGTTGAATTACACAGTCACTTAGACTAACTATATTCCTCCTCTATACCATCGAATAGGCTATCTAGCTTACAATCCTGTTGAGAATACTTGGCGGCTAACGCTACCTGGTCATATACCAGACTAACGGGAATTTCTTGCCCATTTGGCCCCGCCGGTCCTACTTCGGCCATATGGTTCGGGTCCAGCTTGGTGTAGCGCGTCTTCACCATTGCCCAGGCTTCTCTTGCACCTTGCCGGCAAGTTGATATCTTCCACAATCGGAAGCGCCACCGGGCTCCTTGAAGCAGATCCACAAGCTCCCCCATGCCAGTTGGCAGGAAGCTTGATGGCCACAAGGCCTGAGCAACGCCGTGCATCACCCGCCGAGCTCGCTCGTGCAACTGTGAAAGTTCTTGTAGTACATCACCCGCAGATGAGGGCATCTCCTCCTTGGGGCGACCCATTAACATTCCTACAAGCAACATTCTTTCAATACACTTCCTCACCGAACTGAAATACAGTTCGTTTGGGCACTCACCGTAAATACCGCATCGAAGCCTTTTGTTTCCTTCACGGAGTCCTCCAGTTGAGCACGGACGTGTTTTAATTCCACGTCCAGCCGAATATTGGCATCTTGAAGATTGTTCTTCTCTTGCCTAACTTGCGTAAGGATGTGCTCACCAGCCTTTAGCTGCCTTTTGAGATGCGAGTCGTCATCCGTTACGCCCTCCGGATTCACCCCTGGATTGTCTGCAGAATTTTCTGATAGACTACTCATACCAGCCATTTACTAACTGGTGCATCTTCGTACAATTGAGACAAACATACCAGATGAGGCCTTCTGGGATTCCTCTAACTTGGCAACCATGTCCCTCAGCTAGGCCTTGCATTCCTCCAGCTCCCGAGCTAATTGTTCATTCTTATCTACAAGGACCTGTGCATAAATTGATCCTTAAAACAGTTGTTCCAACCATTTCAAGTGTCAGGGGCTACTATTATACATGCTTATCAAAATTTCTTACTCGTATATCTTTGGTATACTGGTTCGTCGCTTGGGCAAGCCCGCCTTGAGCTGCTCGAATATATGCATCCCCCTAATTGAAGGCATTAAATGCCTCTTCGGAAAAGATGTTGTTCCGAAGCACGGCCCTCCGGCGCTGGTGATTCATGGCGCTCTCCACTTCGGAGTTCGTGGCCGAAAACATATCCGCATCCTCTGTCGGAGAACTATGCGGTACTGGCCCCGTGTCCGCATCCGCCCTCGAAGCCGGTTCTGGAACCCGGCTGGTGGAGGCGTGATTGGCGGGATCCCCGGATATAGTCCGACTGCTCCTCTTCCTGCCAGACACAAAGGGCGCTATTATATTTCAAATACTATAATTGCAGGACAGGTTTTTACTTTACCTCTACAGCGGTGTGTCGACCCTCACCGCCTCCCTCTTGAGCCTGCCCGATCCGGACGCCCGTGGTCTACGGGTCCCTAGGGGCTTGGCCTCGCGCTCCGACCGTCGTCTCTGCAAACAGCACGATGCCTCAAGGGTAAGGCATAATACCTGAGGGGAGTCCTCTTCGGAGGATAGGGTTTTTAGTTCTTCTTTCACGCGACATAGGGAGCAGTCTGGGATAGTCGACAATAATGGCCACTGAGGCACCATCACAGCTCGCTTAATAAAATACCCTGTTGACAAGCTCCACAGTAATATCCGGATCTTCTTTGAGTCCTGGATCTAGGACCCTTCCGGGGTCCTCTGGCTGCGGGGAGGGGCTAAAGTTCCTTCTACGGCCCTCCTCAGTTCCTGCTCGGAAACAGTGATGCGGGTAATCTTAGCAGAGAACGCTAAAGTAAGTGAAATAGGGAAAGGAATGACGACTTACCCACTCTGGGGGGTTGTACATGGAGAATCCGTCCCGCGGTTTAATGCGAAGGAATTCTTCCTCTTCCCCTTTGTACAAATCGGACAATATCCTTGCTAGAGTAGTGGCGGAGTCTAGACCCTTACGGCCGCAGCGGGTGGCGTCATCTTCTCCGTTGAAGTGCCACATGGGCTTCCCCCGATATTGAAGCGGTTGCACTCCCTGCATTATGCATATTGCCATGACCTCGACTATCGTTAGTCCGGATTTGGCCAGTAACTTTATCCTGCTCATCAGGAAATGTATTTCCCTGGTATCCTCTTCTTGAGGGCCCTAGGGGTGCCAGCTTAGACGTGCCTTCGACGGGGCGTTACTGAACTTGAGGAGACCTGCCCGGACTGGATCCAGAAGGGGAAGGTCATCAATGTAAAACCACTCTGAAGGCGAGTTCTCTGGTGCCTTCTTGGGAGTGCCGGATAGGTATCCAGTCTCGTAAATGCGCCACACTTCGGCCCCGCCCACTTGACATAGGGATTCTCCCTGGGTGTGGGGGACAAGGAAGAACATCTTCTTCCATAACCCGAAGTGAGGTTCGTAGCCTAAAAACAGCTTGCAAAGGGCAACGTACCCCGCTATATGTAGTACAGAGGCAGGGGTAAGGTTGTGCAACTGGAGACCGTGGAACTCCAGGAGCCCATGAAGAAATGGGTGGATGGGAAACCCGACGCCCCTTCGCAGATGCGGGATGAAGCATATTCGCTCCTCTGGAGATGGATTAGGAGATCCCTCTGCTTGTTCCCCTCCGTTATAGGTGGCTATTCCGGCTCAAACGGGGACCATAAACGCAGGTGGGAGGAACCCTTGGGTTTGTAACTTTATCAAACAGCTATGAGGGACTGAACACTCTTCCCAATCCCCCAACTTGGAGCGAGGAGAGCGAGCAGAAGAGCTGCGACGACCGGCCATGTTGGTATGGTTTTTTCTAGAGCGCTCTGCGGGATGCTTGCTCGAGGGGGGAGAGTGAGGTTTGGATCTGAGAATTCCCGTCTCTTCAAATAGACGGCCCGCCGGAAGGATCGCGGGTGGCAAATGCAAAAATGCCTCGTCTCCTCGCATCCGCTTGACACGTGGAGATGGTCATTATTGAGGCACTGAAGCCGAGGAGTGCGACGTTGATGGGAAACCGGACACTATTTGTTGTAGTAGGTACATTGGAGTATTCGGAGAAGGAACCCGCCTTGCAATGTCGAAGACAAGACTGCACGCCGGACTCATCATCATTGAAGCCTGGTTCAGGGGCTACTGAGGGAGTCCTGGATTAGGGGGTATCCGGACTGCGGACTATATACATCGTCCGGACTATTGAAGCGTGAAGATACAAGACTCAAGACTTCGGCCCATGTCCGAATGGGACTCTCCTTTGCGTGGAAGGCAAGCTTGGCGATCCGGATAATGTGTTTCCTTCCTTGTAACCGACTCCATGTAAACCCTAGCCCTCTCCGATGTCTATATAAACCGGAGAGGTTGGTCCTTAGAAGGCCGATCACAATTACAATCATACCATCATAGGCTAGCTCTTAGGGTTTAGCCTCTACGATCTCATGGTAGATCTACTCTTGTACTACTCATATCTTCAATATTAATCAAGCAGGAAGTAGGGTTTTACCTCCATCGAGAGGGCCTGAACCTGGGTAAACATTGTGTCCCTTGCTTCCTGTTACCATCAGCCTAGACGCACAGATCGGGACCCCTACCCGAGATCCGCCGGTTTTGACACCGATAGGGGGGCGAGCCCAACCATGGGGGAGCGGGGCGAGGCCACCGGGTGCCACCGCCGGATGGCCGTAGCGCGACAGCCATTCAGGGGCACTAGTAGAGGCAGCCAGTAGGGCAGTGGCGGCACAGTAGCAGCGGGGTTCGGGTGGGGGCGCGGATGGCGGGAGGCGGGGGTTGGCGGCCTCCGACGAGCAGCGAGGCGTGGCAAAGCGTCGATGATACGACGGGGGCGCGGGCGCGTCGCGCGCACAGCGTGGCCACGAGGGGGGAAGGTCAGGGGCGGAGCGGCTCGTTCTAGTGCACGGAGACGAGCGGGAGGCGGCGGTGGACAGAGAGGGAAGAGAGGAGGAGGTGGGCCTCACATTCGAGTAGAGACCAGGGGGCGAGGCTCGAGGGATCCGTTGTGGAGGAGGATGGGAACGACCGACAGAGACGGGGAGGAGATTCGGCGAGGGAGCGTTCCGGCGAGGTAGCTCCGGTGAGGTCTAGGTGGGGCGGCGGTGGCCGCGGCGTCTGCGGCCTTCGGGCGCGATCCTGAGCAAGGGGGAAGGGCGAGGAAGAGTGTAGGACCTTAAAGTATGTCTAGAGGGGGGGTGATTAGACTACTTGATCAATAAAAACTTAACCTTTCCCAATTTTAGAGTTTGGCAGATTTTAGCAACTTTAGGACAAGTCAAGTAATCATCACACAATTCAAGCAAGCATGCAAAGAGTATATAGGCAGCGGAAATTAAAGCATGCAACTTGCAAGAAAGTAAAGGGAAGGGTTTGGAGGATTCAAACGCAATTGGAAACACGGATGTTTTTGGCATGGTCCCGATAGGTGGTGCTATTGTACATCCACGTTGATGGAGACTTCAACCCACGAAGGGTAACGGCTGCGCGAGTCCACGGAGGGCTCCACCCACGAAGGGTCCACGAAGAAGCAACCTTTTCTATCCCACCATGGCCGTCGCCCACGAAGGACTTGCCTCACTAGCGGTAGATCTTCACGAAGTAGGCAATCTCCTTGCCCTTACAAACTCCTTGGTTCAACTCCACAATCTTGTCGGAGGCTCCCAAGTGACACCAAGCCAATCTAGGAGACACCACTCTCCAAGAAGTAAAAAATGGTGCGTTGATGATGAACTCCTTGCTCTTGTGCTTCAAATGATAGTCTCCCCAACACTCAACTCTCTCTCAATGGGTTTGGATCCACTTTCATCATCCATGCCATGCCATTCATTGAGCTTTCCTGAAATAATAGTCTTGGAATAGTATTAGCCCAATGAGCTATATGTTGTTATTAATTACCAAAACCACCTAGGGATAGTTGCACTTTCAATCTCCCCCTTTTTGGTAATTGATGACAACATATAGATCAAAGCTTCGACAAATGATAATAAGATTGAAAAAAACATCGTCGCTTTGAGAAGTATGTGATAAGCAAGAGCTCCCCCTAAATTTGTGCATAGTTTAAGATTTGCTTTGGACTGCAAATGCACAATGAATTAGGCTCATGGGTTACTCTTCCATGTCACATACATCTTGGTGGAGCGCTCAAAGTAATAAACAATGAATACATGCACTCATCACCAAGCATAGTGAATGATCACATAAGATAGATAGGATAATATCAAGCATGCATAAGTGTAGCTTATGATCAAACACATGATCATCAATGTCTCACAGGCATAGTATCTCAACCAAAAGCAAACAAAGTTTGAAAAACCACCAAATAAAGCAAGGGAGAATAAAAGCAACACTCTCTCTCGAAGCCTATGATCTATACATTTTTCTCCCCCTTTGGCAACAAGTTACCAAAAAGTTCATAGAAAATGCATAGTGCTAGATCGACTCTCAGGCTTGATCTTCTGGTGGTGGTGTCCTGATGGCTCCTTGAACGAAGGCTTCAGTTGAAGTAGAGGGTGCTGGAGTGGATGCTGGAGCTGGTTGCATGGGAACTGTTGGGGCAGTGGCTGGTGCTGAAGTTGTT
Source organism: Triticum aestivum (assembly GCF_018294505.1). NCBI lineage: Eukaryota > Viridiplantae > Streptophyta > Magnoliopsida > Poales > Poaceae > Triticum > Triticum aestivum. The sequence goes on along the minus strand of NC_057807.1, from coordinate 349,632,216 downwards.
GCTCTAGTGTCTGTCAGTGGCACTGCAACTGATCTCTGGGCTCTGGGCACTCTGGCAAACACATTGGTGGTTGTCTTGCCCTTCCTCTCCTGCATGTCATCCTGCAGCTGCTCTACAACTGACTGAATCTCAGTTACCTTGACATCTAGATTATAGAATTTGTGTTCCATGATTCTCTCCAGGCTCTCCTGGTTTTGAGTTAGGGTGGCCAACCCCTTCTCAATCCTCAGAGTTGATGCTATCAAGTAACCAAGCTGCTCTTGTTTGGTCTTTAAGAAATACTTAGATGCCTCCTCTTGAGTTGGCATCTTGGCAGCCTTCTCCTGTTTTGCCTTCTGCTTCTTCCCCTGAGCTTGGACTGATTGTGGATCATCTTCATTCATGACAACCTCGTTGTCCTCAAAGTCTGGATAAATTGGAAAATGTTCCTTATCCAACTGATATTTCTCTATGCCCATCTTGGAGTTGATCAATTCTTGAATCTGAGGTGCATATCCACAGCTCCTCTTCTGATCTGATGCAGTCCTCTTGATTGTTTCAATGATCAGGCTCATGACTTTGAATTTCTGTGGCACATCAAACACATGCAGCATGTTGATGGCATGCCCTCTGATCATGTTATGGTCACCTGACTTGGGCAACAAAGTATGCCTCAGAATCCAATTTATGGTTGCCAATCCTGATAGCAGATAGTGAACTGATCCAAACTTGTGAGTTTCAACTGCCTTGTCAGGAATTTCCTTGTACATGTGAGCCATTGAGTTATGACCCAACTTCTTCTTTGCATATATGTCCAAGTCTCTTCTTCCTTGGGGGCATTTATCAGACTTGCCCATTCTTTAACAGTAGATTGGTACCTAGTACCTTCAGACATCCACACAATTCTACCATCTGGATAAAAATGTGTTGTGGAGTAGAACTGCATGATAAGCTCATCATTCCAGTTGGTGAACTTCTGTCCAACAAAATCTGCCACTCCACAAGCAATAAAGCTCTCCTCCACTCCAGGGTAGTGCTGCTCATTCTCCCTGATGAATTTCCAGTCAACCCACCTCATATCACAGACAATGGGCTTCTTGTCCAACAGAATGGTCTCATAAAAGTCCTGTTGTTCCTTTGTGTGGAACTTGTAGTCAACAACAGTCCTTCTTCTTGAAGCATATGGATCTTCCATCCTCCATAGCCTCAGCCCTGAATCCTTCCCGATTCTCATGTCCTCAGCCACAGGATGGGCATCATTGTGGTTTGGTATCTTGGGCCTGAGCTTTCTAAGGACCTGACCTTCTTTATCTTCATCTTCTGCAACATTGGGCACTGGGGCCTTGTTCTTCTCAGCAGCTGGAATACTCCTAGTATTCCTCTTTGGAGCTTGCTTGGCCTTGGAGGCAGCTTTGGGTGCATCTTTGGGCTTGGATGTTGCAGCCCCTGACCTGATTGCATCTCCCATAAGCCTAGCTGCCTTAGGAGCTAGTGCAGCATCCTCTTCCTCTTCATCAGAATCCCTTCTCATTGAGGGCTTTCCAAGGACCTTGGCAGTTATGGTTCTAGCTCTCTTCTTTTTCTTGTCCTGATCACCATCATCCTCTGATTCAATTTTGAACTTCATGGTTGCACCAGTGGGGACTTTCTGAGGTTTTGATGGTGCTTCTTTCCTTGCAGGTGCCTCTTTGGGTTGAGCTTGGGCTGGCACTTGAGTGGCCTTCCTGGCCTTTGGCATAGGAGTTCTTTTGGCAGGAACTTTCCTCTTCAGACCTGGCTTTGTGCATTGTGCAGAGCCATAGTCTTTCTTGAGCACCACCTTCTTGGAAGTGGACTCATCCTCCTCAGCTTTGTAATCCTCATCCTTTGAGTCTGAGGTTCTCTTCCTCCTTTGCCTAGTTGCAGCCTTAGGCAAGTTGCTTGGAGTGCTTCTGCTCCCGTCATCTGAAGTTAAGGGACTAGTGCCCTCACTCAAGTCCATCTGCTCTTCAGATCTGTTCTGGCTGTCACTCTGATGAGACATACTGCAAAAGCTGACTGCTGACCCTGTGAAGAGTTATAGATGAGATAGAAAAGATGAGCATCACAAAATGCAGAGATTTTTGCAAAAGAATGATTCAAAAGTTCAGTTTTAGTTTTCCACAGAAAGCATTTCAGATCAACCGATTTTCAAACTCGGTGATACCGAAGCAGTTTTGGAACCTAAACTGATGATCTCGGTTGGACCGAGTTTTAGTTTGGTGGCACCGAGACTGCTAGGGTTTCACAGAATCCTCAAATCGGTCGCACCGATTAGTAATTCTCGGTCGGACCGAGAGTCACTCGTGCAATGGCATAAGCCAAATCGGTGAGACCGAGTTTTTCAACTTGGTGGGTCCGAGATGGTTTCGGCGGAAACCTAACCCTAAAAATTTGAATCGCATCTAATCTATGGACTATTTTGACTGGATAGAAGAATCTCAATCGTGCCAAGAATCAATATGAAAACAATGTGCTAGGAATCAGACGGGGATAGCACAAAGATCAAGTCCATACCCTAAATTGGCGGTGGACTTGCTACGGCGGCAACGGCGGGGACGAATTCCGTTGACGGCAGCAAAGACCAGCGACAGGAGGCTGCTGGCGGCGAGGAGACGATCCGGAGACCACAATGGAAGAGCGAGCTGTTGCGCGGGCGAAGGGTTTCGGAGAAATTTCCAAATTTTTGCCCGTGGCTATATATAGCCCGACCCTGTCGGTGTGACCGAGTGGAACAACTCGGTGGCACCGAGATGCATAACTGTGTTCAGTTATAGCAAATCGGTGAGACCAAAAAGTTCAAATCGGTTGCATCGAGATTGAAAACTTAGATCAACTTGGTGATCTCGGTAGGACTGAAATGGAAGAATCGGTCAGACCGAGAATCACAAAGATGTTTTGGAAGTTTAAGTCTATGACGAATCGGGGACTCCGAGTGCTCCTCACACAGAGTGGTTCGAATCTGACTTGATAAAATTTTGTGATGTAGCATGAATAGAGTTTGAGATGAGAAAAGCATAGATAGCTAAAGAAGGTTCTTAGGCATTCTTGTCCATCCACTTGGCAAAAAGAAAAGAAACTAAACAATCAAAACAACAAGTGGATGTCCTTGAATGAGTAAAATATGCACCAACATGCTCACACAATAAGATAGCAAATGAAATATGTGGCAAAGCATGCACAACCAATTCTAGTATCTATCAAGCAATCGGCGATGAGTAGGTCATCTATATATGAGTATATTGACTTAGGAGTCAAATGAGAACATTTGATCATAGGTCATACTCATTGTTTAAGCTCAAGTGGGGTACCACTTTTAAACAATGCATTAATGTGTTCTCACCATTAGAGTTGCTTTGACTCAATTCTTAGAGTTAAGCTCCCCCTAGATGTGAGATCCCCCCTTAGAGGGATGAACTAACCTTGGGTTTTGTCGATGATGACTTCATGTAGGTGTTGAAGATGTAGATGCTCAATGTTGATGTAGATCATTTGAGCAATCCTTTGGAGTGTGTTGCACTTTCAACTTACCTACATGGGATAGTCCCACAAGGAACAAACAAGAATATCCATAGACATAGAGTGATGCACACACACAAGATGATGTCCATGAATTCATTAGGTTACCTTGTCCCTTGTCTTTCCAACATGAGGGTTTGTGACTCCTTGAACTAGTGCAAGATGTGGAAGTTGATTGAACTTGTTCTTGCCAAAATGATATGAGTGAAGAATGTTGGCGGAGTCACCCTCAAGAACTCTCTAGTTCTTCTTCTTCGGGATCCACATCATCTTGATGGGAATCCTTGGAGTTGTAGTTGTACTAGATGAAGTAGAACTTGACGTAGTCTTGGGGACCCACTTGAACAAGGCTTTAGGTGCTTCTTCAAATGCATCAATCTCTTCTTGAAGCTTGTCCTTGCCTTTGTTCTTGTGGTATTGTGGTGGAAGATCATCTTGAGCTTGTGTTCCCTTGAAGGAAGTAGGATCATACTTCTCTTGTTGAGGAACAAACTTCGTCTTGGGGTATTGATCTTCTTCCCACTCAACTCCATTGGCATTGAACTTTCGTTCAAAACCAACACCTTGATTCTTCCGGTGCCTTCCTTGCTTGCGTACAATTTCCTCGAATTGCTTACTCCCGGCAAGGCTCTTGTAAACACCTTTCTCTATAATTCCCTTCAATAAGCTATTTTCTTGCTCAAGTGTAACTTGGCTAAGAGAATCATTAGTGGAATCAAGAGAACTACTAGAAGCAACAATATTGGATTTGACATTATTATTGTTACTACTAGAGGAAGTATCTTTCTTGTACTTGTTACTAGACTTGACTTGAGGCATATAAGTAGATAAGAGTAAACTCTTGGCAATGTAAGAAGAACTTTTCTTGCGGAGATCATCATTGATTTATTTTAAGAACTCATGCTCTTGCTCAAGATTGAGCTTTTCAAAGCGTAACTTCTCATGAGCCCTTAAAAGTTCTCGATGATCTTCGTAGATAGTTTCATGAGCTAACTTAAGAGAGTTTAATTCCTTAGTTAGAAGCTCAATCTTCTCCTTATCAATGTCATTTGTTTTATCTTGTTTAGCATGATTAATTGATGTTTCATCGTAGTATTCATCACTAGAGTTGTCAACAAGTAAATCATCATCCACAAGCAAGTCATCTTCATCACTATTGAAATCAACATACTCGGGGTGTGTTACCTTTGGACCTTTGGCCATGAAGCATCTTCCAACACCTTCATTTGGTGAATCAAATATGTCGTAGGAGTTGGTTGACACAAGTGCTAGACCGGCAACACCTTCATCTTGAGTATATTCAGAGTCGGAGGGCTAGCTTCTCTCGGAGAGATTGTCGGAGTCGGAGCCGGATACCCATTCACCAACATGAGCTTGATGTCTTTGTTTTGTGTAGCTCCTTGATGACTTGTCCTTCCTTTCCGAATCCTTGCTTATCCGTGAGGGTCTTCGTTCATAACGATCATCTCTACTCCTCCTCTCTCTTGGTGGTGATTCTTCTCTTTTGCTCCTTCTTCTTGGAGAATCTTCTCTTCTTTTGTAGGGTGACATACACTCATTGGAGTAGTGTCCGGGTCTCCCACAATTGTAGCAATTGCACTCTCGACTAGAAGATCTCTTGTCATTGTAAGACCTTGATTTGGAGCTTCTTTCTTTGCTTCTACTCTTGTAGAATTTGTTGAAGTTCTTCACCATTAAGCTCAATTCTTCATTGAAGGTTGGTTTCTCACTTGATGATATGGGGGCTTCACTTGAGGCTTTTTAGGCACCACTTGACTTGTTGTGAAGTTCCTCCTTATCCTTGAGTGACATCTCATGAGCAACAATCCTTCCAATGACTTCCGTTGGCTTGAGATCTTTGTAGTTTGGCATCATTTGAATCAATGTGCACACGGTATCATACTTTCCATCCAATGCTCTTAGAATCTTCTTGATGATGAATTTGTCGGTCATCTCTTCACTCCCTAAGCCGGCAATCTCATTTGTGATAAGAGCAAGCCTAGAGTACATTTCAGCGACACCTTCACCATCCTTCATTTTGAACTTGTCAAGCTGACTTTGGAGCACATCCAACTTGGATTCCTTGACGGACTCGGTACCTTCATGCATATCAATCAAAGTATCCCAAATTTCCTTTGCATTCTCAAGACGGCTGATTTTGTTGAATTCTTCGGGGCACAATCCGTTGAAGATGATATCACAAGCTTGAGCGTTGTATTGCAGCATCTTCAATTCTTCCGCATTAGCTTCACGGTTCGGTTCTCTCCCATCGAAAAATTCACCTTGCAAGCCAATACAAATAATTGCCCAAACGGCGGGGTTATGTCCAAGAATATGCATTTTCATCTTATGCTTCCAACTAGCAAAATTAGTACCATCAAAGTAAGGACCTCTACAGTGATAATTTCCCTCGCTAGACGCCATACTCTCCTAGGTTGTGAAACCAAGGCTATGACCACCAAAAGCTATGGAAATCAAAGCAAATGGAGACCAAAGCTCTGATACCACTTGTAGGACCTTGAAGTATGTCTAGAGGGGGGTGATTAGACTACTTGACCAATAAAAACTTAACCTTTTCCCAATTTTAGAGTTTGGCAAATTTTAGCAACTTTAGGACAAGTCAAGTAATCATCACACAATTCAAGCAAGCATGCAAAGAGTATATAGGCAGCGGAAATTAAAGCATGCAACTTGCAAGAAAGTAAAGGGAAGGGTTTGGAGGATTCAAACGCAATTGGAGACACGGATGTTTTTGGCGTGGTTCCGATATGTGGTGCTATCGTACATCCACGTTGATGGAGACTTCAACCCACGAAGGGTAACGGCTGCGCGAGTCCACGGAGGGCTCCACCCACAAAGGGTCCACGAAGAAGCAACCTTGTCTATCCCACCATGGCCGTGCCCACGAAGGACTTGCCTCACTAGCGGTAGATCTTCACGAAGTAGGCGATCTCCTTGCCCTTACAAACTCCTTGGTTCAACTCCACAATCTTGTCGGAGGCTCCCAAGTGACACCTAGCCAATCTAGGAGACACCACTCTCCAAGAAGTAACAAATGGTGCGTTGATGATGAACTCCTTGCTCTTGTGCTTCAAATGATAGTCTCCCCAACACTCAACTCTCTCTCAATGGGTTTGGATCTGGTGGAAAGAAGATTTGAGTGGAAAGCAACTTGGGAAGGCTAGAGATCAAGATTCATATGGTAGGAATGGAATATCTTGGCCTCAACACATGAGTAGGTGGTTCTCTCTCAGAAATGGTAAGTTGGAAATATAGGTTCGTTCTGATGGCTCTCTCCACGAATGAAGAGGAGGTGGATGGGTATATATAGCCTCCACACAAAATCTAACCATTACACACAATTTACCAAACTCGATGGGACCGAATTGTTAAACTCGGTAGAACCGATTTAGTAAACCTAGTGACCGTTAGTGAATTTCGGTGGGACCAACATACATCTCGGTGAGACCGATTCGGTTAGGGTTAGGGCATAATGTAATCTCGGTAAGACCGATTACACAAACTTGGTGAGACCGATTTGGTAATAAGGTTTCCAGAGATCTGGTCAGGTAAACTCGGTGGGACCGATTTGCTCTTTTCGGTGAGACCGAAATGTTACAAAAAGGAAACAGAGAGTTTACATTGCAATCTCGGTGGGACCGATTGCTCACTTCGGTTAGATCGAAACGTTACGAAGGGAAACCGAGAGATTGCAACCCCATCTCAGTGAGACCGAGATCCCTATCGGTAAGACCGATTTGCTTAGGATTTGTGGCAGTTGCTATGACTTTTGGAATCGGTGGCGCCGGATAGGATGTTTCGGTGTGACCGATTTTGGCTTTGGGTTTAGGTCATTTGTGGATGTGGGAAAGTAGTTGAGGGTTTTGGAGCATATCACTAATCACATGAAGCAAGAGGCTCATTAAGAAACACCTCATCCCTCCTTGATAGTATTGGCTTTTCCTATAGACTCAATGTGATCTTGGATCACTAAAATGTAAAATGAAGAGTCTTGAGCTTTTGAGCTTGAGCCAATCCTTTGTCCTTAGTATTTTGAGGGATCCACTTTCATCATCCATGCCATGCCATTCATTGAGCTTTCCTGAAATAATAGTCTTGGAATAGTATTAGCTCAATGAGCTATATGTTGTTATTAATTACCAAAACCACCTAGGGATAGTTGCACTTTCAAAGAGACGACGGGACGACACCGACGGGGTCCGGCGAGCGCCTGGCAATGGGAGACGACGGGGTAGGCAGCGGGGCGCCGAGGTTGTTGCCCCGATCCAGAAGGGGATCGAGGAGCAAGGAGAGTGGGGGTTTTGTCCCCAATCCAAATCGGATCGGGACAGGGAGAGGGAGTGGCAACATGGGGGGGAGCGAGTGGGTTACGGTTTCGGGTAGTGGGGGTATGTGTAGGCCGGGGTGGGCCGACCGGCTAGGCTAACGCCCAGTTGAAACGAGGGGGGAGTTTCACTTCCTTTTATTTAATATTTTCCCTTTTCTTATTTTATTTTATGGATCTTGTTTAATTGTTTTCTTTTGCTGATTTTCCTTTATTTCTTGAACTAGTTTTGTTTTATACATCGCAAAGTAAATTCCTACTTTAGTGTCTCAACATCACCCACTGCCACAAAAAGTTTCGCCCAATATTAAGTTAGATTAGTATTTTGTAAAATATCAAGGGCACTTATTTAATCATTTCAACTACTGTTCTAATCATTTCATAGTATTTAAGCCTTTTTATAAAAGTGTGGTTTATTCACCAGAATTACCTATGCATTATTTGGCACACTCTGAACATTTAAGTTTTATCGTTTGAACACTTTTGTTGTTTGCCTTTAATTCAAATTTGAATTTGGATCGGTTCTGAACTAACACGAGACTAGCAACATTAATCGTGGTGACGTGGCATCATTACCAGAGGGTTACTGTAGCTTAATTACCCGGGCGTCACAATTCTCCTCCACTAAAAGAAATCTCGTCCCGAGATTTTAAAAGGTGGAAAACGGGGAAAGGTCTGGTTACGAAATTCTAACGAATCTTCTTGGTCTTGGTTGCTCTTCTCGAAGAGGTCGATCCATACCGTTGATGTCTCCATTAATATGCATCAATGCATCATGATGAAGTTGTCGTCCTTCCTTCAGGATCTTCACCGTACTTACGAAAGGATAAGAAGGGAACTCCAGCAGAACGGACCCTTGTAAGGTTGACTATCTAGTAGATAATATCAAGGAAGGTGGCAGAAAGTAACTCTCTAATTGAAACCTTAGAAAATATCGAGAGCAAAGTAAGAAGGTATCATGAGAAGTTTCGAGCGGGCAGGAAATCGTTCGGTGCCTGAATGAGGGCGTGAAAGGGGGTTCATAGCAATGGGAATAAGTATTATGTCTGATACCAGAGTTGATCTCGTCGGAAGGCAACTCGTGAATTACGTATGAGGCCACACGCGAGGAATAACTTTGGGAACAGGGGGTGTACAGGAGAGTCAGGTTCCGATTCTGTGGAACTATTGGTTATGGGCCCACCATGTGGGTTAAAAGTAGGAAGGGCGGTGACGTCTTGCATGACCATGTAAGCAAGGCATGTCAGAGCATAGTTTGTCGGTCATGTCGGCAACAACATCGGTACCAAGGGCGAGGGATGAAGAGAACCATTTTCCTGCTCGTTGAACGAGGCGGACCAATAGGCAAGGTTCTCGTCCATCGGTGATTACCGGAAGGTCATCAACAAAAGGAACAGGGTCTTACTGACAAATTTGTACACCGAGGTGTTTACATAAGGAGGGGAATATTGTTGCTTAGATCATATAGATCACAAGAAAGGTTAAACCAAACAATGAAAGGAAAATATGATTATCATATCAAATAGAACAATGGAAAGGAAAATGTGTTTAAACATATATTTCAGGGGTATATCCTTCCCAAGGACAAGCAGAGCATGATACCCATGACATGATATAATTGTAGAAAACCCTTTAGGAAAGGGGAGTGACATTACCCATACAACTATGTTTGGATAATTTGATAAGAAAATTTAGCATTCTGCTTCAAGTGTTATTATTGAAGATAGGAGTACCACATACATGCTTCGAGACAGCATTGACATGGTCTTCAAGCAAAGGCCGGACTTCGGATACACGAAGGATCCATCGGGATAAACTTATTAAACAAGGCATTCAATTTCCTCATGGAAAAATGGTTAACCTTGTTAAAAAGGAAACTATAACAATAGGGCCTCCGGCCAGGTGGGCTAGGTATGACACCACCTTACCGGGTCATATAAAGACCAAAGTTATAACTCTTGGAATTATGTTCCAACCATCATATCAGACCGAGATTCAGTTCTGATAGGTGGCAGGATACCTCAGACTCAGGATGCCTGAGAAGAAAGGTGCAACACAAATTGTCGAGATGACATTGCAAGGTTCCCAGGGAAAAGAACTATGGAAGCGAGTTCTGAAACAAGAGCTCATCATTAAACCAAGGAAAGGGGTGAGGGGGTAGCTGCTGGAGTCCGCGACAATCCACGAGATTTCCAAAAAGGTGGATTTCCATAGTTATGTGAAAAAGGAGATAACATTTGTCGGATCAAATGATATAATGATGTATGCTCAAGGAAAACATACATAATTAAACATTGGCTGAAAAGTGCACCCGAAACATGGGATCAGGTAGTATGATCAATGTTAGAATGATGATTCGATAACCATTGGTCTAAGAATGAAATATCGACCATTAACTTCAAAGCAATAGGGTTGCTAGAAGTTTTGAAGTCGCATATCATAGTTCAATTGTCGGTTCTCCGGTTAGAAACAACACGGGGACCAAGGAATGAACGAATATGGCAAGAAGGATCACCTGTATCAAGAATTCTTAAGAGGTGGTGAATTTCTCACGACATTTTTGACATAAAAGATGGTAATACTCCAAGGTAAAGAAGAACAAATGCTGGATAGCAAGGATCTCAAGGTATAACACAAAACATGAACAATTTTGTGTTGAACGGAAGGGAATAAAGTGGTCGATGATAAAACAAATCATCAAGGGCAAGGATGGTATTTCTCATCACGAATTCAATTGATATCCTGGAAGAGCTCAGAATGCTGATGATGATCATGACACATTTTTCAAGAGATCTCATGAAGATGTAATCGATCGGTGATGACATCAAGTTGAAGGAATGATGAAGTGAAAGGTTATTGGAACCATGGGTATGACACAAACTCAAAATAAAGTTTGTTGTTCAAGGAGAAATGATATGATGAGGAAGATCGATGTAAGATTAGCTCATCGTCGAAATTTGTGCTCCGGGAAGAACCAGATAGCATAGTTAAATTTAGCACGATAATGATGTAGCCCATAAGGCTAGGAACGACATGATGGAGTATTAAACTCGTAAGCAATGAAGATTACTAAGAGTTGTCGAATCGCAGTGCAGACTCGATTCACTATTCGGTGTTCTTCGTTGACGACAACCCAAAACTCATGGAGTGACTATGATAGGGAAAGGTATTACTCCTGCACAAATTCATAATATGTAGTGCAATGGCATGCTATCCTCGAGATACCAGGGAGATAATACTCGAAGGCATATCAAATTAAAGATTGAAATGAGGTGTATTGATCTATAGAAGACAAGCGCTTTTACTTGTCTGAGAAATGGAATCAAAGGAAGAAATTATGGTCGGAACCACGATTGCAAAGGATCAATTCACAGATCCAGATGATATTTTCAAGGAAATAGTTATTATTGCAAGAAGCTTCCATGATAGGATCTACATCGTGTTCATGGGCATGAACACAAAGGTTCAAGGTCGACTCCCACTTTGTCAATGCATAACCTTCCATTCACCTCTCGTATTTCAAAAATGACATTAGTTGTTGAAAGTTTTACCTGGTGCAATACCATATAAGTATAACTCGTGAAATATTTCGGGTTCACATGGATTAGGGAACACGTAGGTTCAACCCATCAGGGCATCTTAGGAACATATACCACAAACTTAAATAGTAATTAACACAAGCTCGATAGTAGAGCATGGGTGACAAAAGGAGAGGATACAATTTACCGAATGCATTATGTATCAGGGAAAGATCTTCTCGAGGTTTTTGTATATGAAGGACACTGTCGGATGATATTACAACAAAGGATCCGACGGTCCATAGCGGAGCTGGTGTGAGTATCGGCACACAAGCAGAGGAAGAAACAATGGGAAAGCATTGGATTATAGAAGCAACTGACTAATTCAAAGCTCACATGAAAAGGAATTATGATTTCCAAATCAAAGGATCAGAAGCAAACACTCTGATTAAGGATGGATAAGTTGAGTAAGCTTAGGGGTAAAATCATCAACAATTTGATTGGTCAAGATCCAACTCATGTTTAAAATGATGCCTGAGCCGGAAGGATGAATTCTAGGATCTGAATTAGGATTGCGAGCATTCACAACATATTGAATCAAGGACTCAAAATGAAAATGACAAGGGAGGCTAATAAGATTACGAGATTTATGGTATTAACGATAACGCAAGCAAGCAAAATTTCAAGAGCAATAGGCTGCTTAGGGTTTTCGGAAGATCAAGGGCATTTTGGAGACTTGTGTGAAATATGTGAATCAACTGGAGATGAGCGGATACTCAGTAAGTGTGAGAATTATCTGTAGGGGTATTCAGGTGATAAAGAACAGCAAGACAGTAAGCTCAAAGGATTCTCGGAACAACACAGAGAATTTCGGGGTATCTTGTAATAACAAGATCAACTAGGAAACATGGTATGAATGGCGAGTATACGTGGTTATCCATAGGGGTTTATCGATGAAAGGGAATTGCAAAAGCGACGCCATAAAGTCTCGAGAGAACATCAAAGAGTATCTTTGGATTCTTTTGGTGCAGCAAACGATCATCTGTAATAAGGGGCTCTCCGGGAGAAAGTTGTTACGAGAATGTAATTTAGAGTTAGTAAATTCATTTAACCCGAGTAGGAGAGAGTTTAGAGCCCGAGATTAAAGGTCGAGCAGTAAAAGATCCTAATACCACCCAATGGTGACGTGGGCTCGTAAGACTCACAGCCATGTTAGTAAAAGTTTTGTAATGACTAGACTCGACTTCGTCCAAGGAGTGTGGAAGGGGGATTCCTACAGGCAGTCGGCTCTAATACCAACTTGAGACGCCCCCGATTCAATCGTACATTAATCATGCACGCAAATGTGTATGATCAAGATCAGGGACTCACATGAAGATATCACAACACAACTCTAAAAGTAAAAAGTCATGCAAGCATCATATTACAAGCCAGGGGCCTCGAGGGCTCGAATACAAGTGCTAGAACATAAATGAGTCAGCGGAAGCAATGATATCTGAGTACGAACATAAGTTAAACAAGTTGCCATAAGATGGCTAGCACAAACTGGGATACAGATCGAAAGAGGCACATGCCTCCTGCCTGGGATCCTCCTAACTACTCCTGGTCGTCGTCAGCAGCCTGCACGTAGTAGTAGGCACCTCCAGTGTAGTAGGAGTCGTCGTCAATGGTGGCATCTGGCTCCTGGGCTCCAACATCTGATTGCGACATCCGGGAAGAAGAGGAAAAGGGGGAAAAGAGGGAGCAAAGCAACCATGAGTACTCATCCAAAGTACTCGCAAGCAAGGATCTACAAACTACAAGAAACCTGTTAATCTATGATGGATTTTTGATGACGGATTCAGAAATCGTCATCCATGGTATTCCATCGATGACGAATAGCCTAGATCCATCATGGATCATCAAAGGGACGACGACCCCTGAAAATTGGTGATGATTTTATGACAGATGCTGCCTCGCTGTCATAATCCCAATATGTAAATCGTCATGGATTTACCAGTGGGCTTTTGTTCTATTTTCGCTCCAATCTGAGGAGTCGTTGATTTTTGCAAGTGATGTGTTGTGCTCAAGGTAGGCCACATTATCAAAAATTGTTCGAAATTTTCAAAAAATGTTCCCAGATTCAAAAATACAAAAAATGATCAGAAATCTTCAAAACTTGTTGACATTTTCAATAAGTTCCTGATTAAAAAAAATTTGTTTTTAATAGAAATTTAATAATCTATTTTCACTTTCAAGAATATTCAAATTTTCAATAAATTTTGAACTTTTAAAAGTAAGAAACCACTGGTACAATGCACGTTGCCACAATTTTTTTATTTTGTCTTTCTCGATTTTCCCCTCCTTTGTTTTTTAATAATCACAAATTTTGAAAAATTGTTTGTTTTTTCAATTTTTGTTCCAAATCTGAAAAAGGTCCTCGTTTTCAAATTTGTTCACCATTTTTTCGAAATGTCAAAAAATGTTTGTGCTTTAAAAAATTGTTTGCAAACTTCAAAAAAGTTCCCATCTGAAAAATAAGTTCACAAATTCAAAAAACCATTTTTTTAAAGTTGTTCGCATTTTCAAAAAATGGTCGGAATGTTCAAAAAATCTTTCAAGTTTAAAAAGTACACAAATTTAAAAAATGGTCAGAATTATCCAAAACTTGTTCACATTTTCAAAAAATGTTCCCAGTTCAAAGAAGATATTTAGTTTTCAAAAAATGCTCAAAAATTTTATAAACTATTTGCTCTTTCAAGAATATTTGTTTTTAATAAATTTTCATAATTTATAAAATAAAAACCGTTGCTATAGTATATGTTGCTTTTTTTAGGCCGGCATTTAGCATTGCTACAATGACATGCCAATGCAATCGCTACAGCATGTTAAATGGGCCGGCCCACTTGAGGCACACCTTTGCGAAGAAAATCCAATCGATCGCATACAGCAAACCAGCACTGTGTGCTCAACCCTAAAAAAAGCACTATGTGCTCAAATAAATCTCAACCAGCACCCAGTTTTACTAGGAAAATGATAGCTCGCTGGCTAGCTAAGTAGCCGCTGGATGTTACATAATGGGGTCTAGAATTATCACACAGAATGGATGCTACAGAATGGTATTTTACATAATTGCTGGATGTTACACAATAACAGAAGTACATAATGAATTTTACATAGTTGTTGGATGTGTTGGGGAACGTTGCAGAAAATTAAAATTTTTCCTACGGTTTCACCAAGATCCATCTATGAGTTCATCTAAGCAACGAGTCAAGGGAGAGAGTTTGCATCTACATACCACTTGTAGATCGCGTGCGGAAGCTTGCAAGGTGATGATGGAGTCGTACTCGACGTGATTCGAATCACCGATGACCAAGTGCTGAACGGACAGCACCTCCGCGTTCAACACACGTACGGGACGGGAGACGTCTCCTCCTTCTTGATCCAGCAAGGGGAAGGAGAGGTTGAGGAAGACAGCTCCACCGGCAGCACGACGGCGTGGTGATGGTGGAGAGGCAGTACTCCGACAGGGCTTCGCCAAGCACACAATGGAGGAGGAGAGGTGTTGGGGATGGGAGCGCTGCGCCTTGGAGGGTGGTGCGGCTGCCCTCCCCTCACCCCTCTATTTATAGGGGGAAGGGAGAAGGGGGCCGGCCCCCTAGAACCCATCTAGGGGGGGTGCGGCGGCCAAGGGGAGAGGGGGAGAGGGTGGCTTGCCCCCCCCAAGCCAAGGGGGCGCCCCCTCTAGGGTTGCCCCCTCAACCCTAGGCGCAAGGGCCCAAGGGAGGGGGTGCGCCCAGCCCACCAGGGGATGGCTCCCTGCCCCACGCAGCCCATGTGGCCCCCCGGGAGGGGTGGCCCCTCCCGGTGGACCCCCGGAACCCTTCCGGTGGCCCCGGTACACTACCGGTATGACCCCGAAACTTCCCGGTGTCCGTTTGACAACTTCCCATATATAAATCTTTACCTCCGGAACCTTCCGGAGCTCCTCGTGACGTCCGGGATCCCATCCGGGACTCCGAATAACATTCGGTAGTCACATACTAGTCTTCCTAATAACCCTAGCGTCACCGAACCTTAAGTGTGTAGACCCTACGGGTTCGGGAGACATGCAGACATGACCGAGACGCTCTCAGGTCAATAACCAACAGCGGGATCTGGATACCCATGATGGCTCCCACATGCTCCTCGATGTTGTCATCGGATGAACCACGATGTCGAGGATTCGATCAAACCCTGTATACAATTCCCTTTGTCAATCGGTACGTTACTTGCCCGAGACTCGATCGTCGGTATCCCAATACCTTGTTCAGTCTCGTTACCGGTAAGTCACTTTACTCGTACCGTAATGCATGATCCCGTGTCCAACACCTTGGTCACATTGAGCTCATTATGATGATGCATTACCGAGTGGGCCCAGAGATACCTCTCCGTCATACGGAGTGACAAATCCCAGTCTCGATCCGTGTCAACCCAACAGATACTTTCGGAGATACCTGTAATGCACCTTTATAGTCACCCAATTACGTTGTGACGTTTGATACACCCAAGGCACTCTTACGGTATCCAGGAGTTACACGATCTCATGGTCGAAGGAAGAGATACTTGACATTGGCAAAGCTCTAGCAAAACGAACTACACGATCTTTTATGCTATGCTTAGGATTGGGTCTTGTCCATCACATCATTCTCCTAATGATGTGATCCTGTTATCAACGACATCCAATGTCCATAGTCAGGAAACCATGACTATCTGTTGATCACAACGAGCTAGTCAACTAGAGGCTCACCAGGGACATATTGTGGTCTAAGTATTCACACGTGTATTACGATTTCCGGATAATACAGTTATAGCATGAACAAAAGACATTTATCATGAACATTGAAATATAATAATACTTTTATTATTGCCTCTAGGGCATATTTCCAACAGTCTCCCACTTGCACTAGAGTCACCAATCTAGTTACATTGTGATGAATCGAACACCCATAGAGTTCTGGTGCTGATCATGTTTTGCACGCGAGAGAGGTTTAGTCAGCGGATCTGCGACATTCAGATCCGTGTGCACTTTGCAAATCTCTATGTCTCCATCTTGAACATTTTCACGGATGGAGTTGAAACGACGCTTGATGTGCCTGGTCTTCTTGTGAAACCTGGGCTCCTTGGCGAGGGCAATAGCTCCAGTGTTGTCACAGAAGAGTTTGATCGGCCCCGACGCATTGGGTATGACTCCTAGGTCGGTGATGAACTCCTTCACCCAAATCGCTTCATGCGCTGCCTCCGAGGCTGCCATGTACTCCGCTTCACACGTAGATCCCGCCACGACGCTCTGCTTGCAGCTGCACCAGCTTACTGCTCCACCATTCAACATGTACACGTATCCGGTTTGTGACTTAGAGTCATCCAGATCTGAGTCGAAGCTAGCGTCGACGTAACCCTTTACGACGAGCTCTTCGTCTCCTCCATAAACGAGAAACATGTCCTTCGTCCTTTTCAGGTACTTCAGGATATTCTTGACCACTGTCCAGTGTTCCTTGCCGGGATTACTTTGGTATCTTGCTACCAAACTTACGGCAAGGTTTACATCGGGTCTGGTACACAGCATGGCATACATAATAGATCCTATGGCTGAAGCATAGGGGATGACACTCATCTCTTCTTTATCTTTTGCCGTGGTCGGTGACTGAGCCGAGCTCAGTCTCACACCTTGTAACATAGGCAAGAACCCCTTCTTGGACTGATCCATTTTGAACCTCTTCAAAATCTTATCAAGGTATGTGCTTTGTGAAAGACCTATGAGGCGTCTCGATCTATCTCTATAGATCTTGATGCCTAATATATAAGCAGCTTCTCCAAGGTCCTTCATTGAAAAACACTTATTCAAGTAGGCCTTAATGCTGTCCAGAAATTCTATATTATTTCCCATCAAGAGTATGTCATCTACATATAATATGAGAAATGCTACAGAGCTCCCACTCACTTTCTTGTAAACGCAGGCTTCTCCATAAGTCTGCATAAACCCAAACGCTTTGATCATCTCATCAAAGCGAATGTTCCAACTCCGAGATGCTTGCACCAGTCCATAAATGGATCGCTGGAGCTTGCATACTTTGTTAGCGTTCCGAGGATCGACAAAACCTTCCGGCTGCATCATATACAGTTCTTCCTTAAGATGCCCGTTAAGGAATGCTGTTTTGACGTCCATCTGCCATATCTCATAATCATAGTATGCGGCAATTGCTAACATGATTCGGACGGACTTCAGCTTCGCTACGGGAGAGAAAGTCTCGTCGTAGTCAATCCCTTGAACTTGTCGATAACCCTTAGCGACAAGTCGAGCCTTATAGATTGTAACATTACCATCCGCGTCCGTCTTCTTCTTAAAAATCCATTTGTTTTCTATCGCTCGCCGATCATCGGGCAAGTCTGTCAAAGTCCATACTTTGTTTTCATACATGGATTCTATCTCGGATTTCATGGCTTCAAGCCATTTGTTGGAATCCGGGCCTGCCATCGCTTCTTCATAGTTCGAAGGTTCATTGTTGTCTAACAACATGATTTCCAGGACAGGGTTGCCGTACCACTCTGGTGCGGAACGTGTCCTTGTGGACCTACGAAGTTCAGTAGTAACTTGATCTGAAGTACCTTGATCATCATCATTGTTTTCCTCTTCAGTTGGTGTGGGCATCACAGGAACGGTTTCCTGCGTTGCGCCTCTTTCCCGCTCAAGAGGTAGTACTTCATCGAGTTCTACTTTCCTCCCACTTACTTCTTTCGAGAGAAACTCTTTTTCCAGAAAGCATCCGTTCTTGGCAACAAAGATCTTGCCTTCGGATCTTAAGTAGAAGGTATACCCGACAGTTTCCTTAGGGTATCCTATGAATACGCATTTTTCCGACTTGGGTTCGAGCTTTTCAGGTTGAAGTTTCTTGACATAAGCATCGCATCCCCAAACTTTTAGAAATGACAGCTTAGGTTTCTTTCCAAACCATAATTCATACGGTGTCGTCTCAACGGATTTAGACGGTGCCCTATTTAAAGTGAATGTAGCTGTCTCTAGAGCGTATCCCCAAAATGATAGCGGTAAATCGGTAAGAGACATCATAGACCGCACCATATCCAATAGAGTGCGATTACGATGTTCGGACACACCGTTTCGCTGAGGTGTTCCAGGCGGCGTGAGTTGTGAAACGATTCCACATTTCCTTAAGTGTGTACCAAATTCGTGACTTAAGTATTCTCCTCCACGATCTGATCGTAAGAATTTTATTTTTCGGTCACGTTGATTCTCCACCTCATTCTGAAATTCTTTGAACTTTTCAAAGGTCTCAGACTTGTGTTTCATTAAGTATACATACCCATATCTACTCAAGTCATCAGTGAGAGTGAGAACATAACGATATCCTCCGCGAGCCTCAACGCTCATTGGACCGCACACATCGGTATGTATGATTTCCAACAAGTTGGTTGCTCGCTCCATTGTTCCGGAGAACGGAGTCTTGGTCATTTTGCCCAAGAGGCATGGTTCGCACGTGTCAAACGATTCATAATCAAGAGACTCTAAAAGTCCATCGGCATGGAGCTTCTTCATGCGCTTGACACCAATGTGACCAAGGCGGCAGTGCCACAAGTATGTGGGACTATCGTTATCAACTTTAAATCTTTTGGCATCTACACTATGAACATGTGTAACATTACGCTCGAGATTCATTAAGAATAAACCATTGACCATCGGAGCATGACCATAAAACATATCTCTCATATAAATCGAACAACCATTATTCTCAGACTTAAATGAGTAGCCATCTCGTATTAAACGAGATCCAGATACAATGTTCATGCTCAAACTTGGCACTAAATAACAATTATTAAGGTTCAAAACTAATCCCGTAGGTAAATGTAGAGGCAGTGTGCCGACGGCGATCACATCGACTCTGGAACCATTCCCGACGCGCATCGTCACCTCGTCCTTCGCCAGTCTCCGTTTATTCCGCAGCTCCTGCTGTGAGTTACAAATATGAGCAACGGCACCAGTATCAAATACCCAGGAGTTACTATGAGTACTGGTAAGGTACACATCAATCACATGTATATCAAATATACCTTTGGTGTTGCCGGCCTTCTTATCCGCTAAGTATTTGGGGCAGTTCCGCTTCTAGTGACCCTTCCCCTTGCAATAAAAGCACTCAGTCTCAGGCTTAGGTCCATTCTTTGACTTCTTCCCGGTAACTGGCTTACCAGGCGCGGCAACCTCCTTGCCGTCCTTCTTGAAGTTCTTCTTACCCTTGCCCTTCTTGAACTTAGTGGTCTTATTGACCATCAACACTTGATGTTCTTTCTTGATTTCAGCCTCTGCTGACTTCAGCATCGAGAACACTTCAGGAATGGTCTTTTCCATCCCCTGCATGTTGTAGTTCATCACAAAGCTCTTGTAGCTTGGTGGGAGCGACTGGAGGATTCTGTCAATGACCGCCTCATCTGGGAGGTTAATGTTCAGCTGGGTCATACGGTTGTGCAACCCAGACATCTTCAGGATGTGCTCACTGACAGAACTATTTTCCTCCATCTTACAACTGTAGAACTTGTTGGAGACATCATATCTCTCGACCCGGGCATGAGCTTGAAAAACTAGTTTCAGCTCTTCGAACATCTCATATGCTCTGTGGTGCTCAAAACGCTTTTGGAGCCCCGGTTCTAAGCTGTAAAGCATGCCGCACTGAACGAGGGAGTAATCATCAGTACGAGACTGCCAAGCATTCATAATGTCTTGGTTCTCTGGGACGGGAGCGTCACCTAGCGGTCCTTCTAGGACATATTGTTTCCTGGCAGCTATGAGGATGATCCTCAGGTTCCGGACCCAGTCCGTATAGTTGCTGCCATCATCTTTCAGCTTGGTTTTCTCTAGGAACGCGTTGAAGTTCATGTTGACATTAGCGTTGGCCATTGATCTACAAGACATATTTGCAAAGGTTTTAGACTAAGTTCATGATAATAAAGTTCTAATCAAATTATGAACTCCCACTTAGATTAGACATCCCTCTAGTCATCTAAGTGTTACACGATCCGAGTCGACTAGCCCGTGTCCGATCATCACGTGAGACGGACTAGTCATCGTCGGTGAACATTCTCATGTTGATCGTATCTTCCATACGATTCGTGTTCGACCTTTCGGTCTCCGTGTTCCGAGGCCATGTCTACACATGCTAGGCTCGTCAAGTTAACCCTAAGTGTTTTCGCTGTGTAAAACTGTCTTACACCCGTTGTATGTGAACGTAAGAATCCATCACACCCGATCATCACATGGTGCTTAGAAGCGACGAACTATAGCAACGGTGCACATTTAGGGGAGAACACTTCTTGAAATTTTTTGTAAGGGATCATCTTATTTACTACCGTCGTCCTAAGTAAACAAGATGCATAAACATAATAAACATCACATGCAATTATATAGTTGTGACATGATATGGCCAATATCATATAGCTCCATTGATCTTCATCTTCGGGGCTCCATGATCATCTTGTCACCGGCTTGAAACCATGATCTCCATCATCGTGTCTTCATGAAGTTGTCACGCCAACGACTAATTCTACTTCTATGACTAACGTTTAGCAATAAAGTAAAGTAGTTTACATGGCGTTATTCAATGACACGCAGGTCATACAAAAAATAAAGACAACTCCTATGGCTCCTGCCGGTTGTCATACTCATCGACATGCAAGTCGTGAATCCTATTACAAAGAACATGATCTCATACATCACAATTCATCATTCATCACAACTTCTGGCCATATCACATCACATGATCAATCGCTGCAAAAACAAGTTAGACGTCCTCTAATTGTTGTTGCATCTTTTACGTGGCTGCAATTGGGTTCTAGCAAGAACGTTTTCTTACCTACGAATCACCACAACGTGATTTTGTCAACTTCTATTTACCCTTCATAAGGGCCCTGTTCATCGATTCCGCTCCAACTAAAGTGGGAGAGACAGACATCCGCCAGCCACCTTATGCAACTAGTGCATGTCAGTCGGTGGAACCGGTCTCACGTAAGCGTACGTGTAAGGTTGGTCCGGGCCGCTTCATCCCACAATACCGTTGAGCAAGAAAAGACTAGTAGAGGCAAGTAAGATGACAAAATCCACGCCCACAACAAAATTGTGTTCTACTCGTGCAAAGAGAACTACGCATAAACCTGGCTCTGATACCACTGTTGGGGAACGTTGCAGAAAATTAAAATTTTTCCTACGGTTTCACCAAGATCCATCTATGAGTTCATCTAAGCAACGAGTCAAGGGAGAGAGTTTGCATCTACATACCACTTGTAGATCGCGTGCGGAAGCTTGCAAGGTGATGATGGAGTCGTACTCGACGTGATTCGAATCACTGATGACCAAGTGCTGAACGGACAGCACCTCCGTGTTCAACACACGTACGGGATGGGAGACGTCTCCTCCTTCTTGATCCAGCAAGGGGAAGGAGAGGTTGAGGAAGACAGCTCCACCGGCAGCACGACGGCGTGGTGATGGTGGAGAGGCAGTACTCCGACAGGGCTTCGCCAAGCACACAATGGAGGAGGAGAGGTGTTGGGGATGGGAGGGCTGCGCCTTGGAGGGTGGTGCGGCTGCCCTCCCCTCACCCCTCTATTTATAGGGGGAAGGGAGAAGGGGGCCGGCCCCCTAGAACCCATCTAGGGGGGGTGCGGCGGCCAAGGGGAGAGGGGGAGAGGGTGGCTTGCCCCCCCAAGCCAAGGGGGCGCCCCCTCTAGGGTTCCCCCCACAACCCTAGGCGCAAGGGCCCAAGGGAGGGGGTGCGCCCAGCCCACCAGGGGATGGCTCCCTGCCCCACGCAGCCCATGTGGCCCCCTGGGAGGGGTGGCCCCTCCCGGTGGACCCCCGGAACCCTTCCGGTGGCCCCGGTACACTACCGGTATGACCCCGAAACTTCCCGGTGTCCGTTTGACAACTTCCCATATATAAATCTTTACCTCCGGAACCTTCCGGAGCTCCTCGTGACGTCCGGGATCCCATCCGGGACTCCGAATAACATTCGGTAGTCACATACTAGTCTTCCTAATAACCCTAGCGTCACCGAACCTTAAGTGTGTAGACCCTACGGGTTCGGGAGACATGCAGACATGACTGAGACGCTCTCAGGTCAATAACCAACAGCGGGATCTGGATACCCATGATGGCTCCCACATGCTCCTCGATGTTGTCATCGGATGAACCACGATGTCGAGGATTCGATCAAACCCTGTATACAATTCCCTTTGTCAATCGGTACGTTACTTGCCCGAGACTCGATCGTCGGTATCCCAATACCTTGTTCAGTCTCGTTACCGGTAAGTCACTTTACGCGTACTGTAATGCATGATCCCGTGTCCAACACCTTGGTCACATTGAGCTCATTATGATGATGCATTACCGAGTGGGCCCAGAGATACCTCTCTGTCATACGGAGTGACAAATCCCAGTCTCGATCCGTGTCAACCCAACATATACTTTTGGAGATACCTGTAATGCACCTTTATAGTCACCCAGTTACGTTGTGACGTTTGATACACCCAAGGCACTCTTACGGTATCCGGGAGTTACACGATCTCATGGTCGAAGGAAGAGATACTTGACATTGGCAAAGCTCTAGCAAAACGAACTACACGATCTTTTATGCTATGCTTAGGATTGGGTCTTGTCCATCACATCATTCTCCTAATGATGTGATCCCGTTATCAACGACATCCAATGTCCATAGCCAGGAAACCATGACTATCTGTTGATCACAACGAGCTAGTCAACTAGAGGCTCACCAGGGACATATTGTGGTCTAAGTATTCACACGTGTATTACGATTTCCGGATAATACAGTTATAGCATGAACAAAAGACATTTATCATGAACATTGAAATATAATAATACTTTTATTATTGCCTCTAGGGCATATTTCCAACAGGATGTTACTGAATGAATTTTACATAGTTCTAGAATTAACACAATTGTGGAGATCATTTGGTTTCAGAGATGGAGTGGGTCCTTGCTTAGTCCAGGAGATGATATTGGACTGCTCTCCCTTTTTTGAAGTGGTTTATCCTCTACCGGCTTTCTTCTTGGTACCTGAGCGTATTAGCAGGTACAACAGAATGCTACTGAAGCTATCACTGTGATCACCGGTTTTAGTTTTAACATCTAGCAAAAGAGGGGTCTGATGCATTCAATTTTAGTTTCATGTCAGATACAAAAGAGAGGAATAACATATAAGAATGAGATATCTTAAGACAATGCAAAATACCTCAGAGCAGACATAGCATTATTTATTAGGTTCTACAGGCAATGGGAGCACCTTCATTGTAGGATGTTCAAGATAATATGTCATTTTGTAACATGTCAAAAAACGAAGTTACATTGCTTTACTGTATTGCCGGTGAGGAAGGCACAAAAACGCATGAATAACATATGATACCATGTAAAAAAAGGATGCCAGAAAAGTGGCTACAGCAACACTCTTTTCAAATTACCATATCCAGAAAATAGGCACATGATGCGTCTCCAACGTATCTACTTTTCCAAACACTTTTGCCCTTGTTTTGGACTCTAACTTGCATGATTTGAATGAAACTAAACCGGACTGACGCTGTTTTCAGCAGAACTGCCATGATGTTGTTTTATGTGCAGAAAAGAAAAGTTCTCGGAATGTCCTGAAAATCCACGGAGGCACTTTTTGGAATTAATAAGAATTTCTGGGCGAAAGAAATACACCAGGGGGCCCAGAGCCTGTCCACGAGACAGGGGGCGTGCCCCCCTGTAGGGTGCGCCCCCCTATCTCATGGGCCCCCTGGACCTCCACCGATCTCAACTCCAACTCCATATATTCACGTTCGGGGAGAAAAAAATCATAGAGAAAGTTTAATCGCGTTTTACGACACGGAGCCGCCTCCAAGCCCTAATCTCTCTTGGGAGGGCTGATCTGGAGTCCGTTCGGGGCTCCGGAGAGGTGGATTCATCGCCATCGTCATCATCAACCATCCTCCATCACCAATTTCATCATGCTCACCGCCGTGCGTGAGTAATTCCATCGTAGGCTTGCTGGACAGTGATGGGTTGGATGAGATTTACCATGTAATCAAGTTAGTTTTGTTAGGGTTTGATCCCTAGTATCCACTATGTTCTGAGATTGATGTTGCTATGACTTTGCTATGCTTAATGCTTGTCACTAGGGCCCGAGTGCCATGATTTCAGATCTGGACCTATTATGTTTTCCTGAATATATGTGTGTTCTTGATCCTATCCTGCAAGTCTATAGTCACCTATTATGTGTTATGATCCGACAACCCCGAAGTGACAATAATCGGGATACTTCTCAGTGATGACCGTAGTTTGAGGAGTTCATCTATTCACTATGTGCTAATGCTTTTTTCCGGTTATCTATTAAAAGGAGGCCTTAATATCCCTTTGTTTCCGCTAGGACCCCGCTGCCACGGGAGGGTAGGACAAAAGATGTCATGCAAGTTCTTTTCCATAAGCACGTATGACTATTTATGGAATACATGCCTACATTACATTGATGAACTGGAGCTAGTTCTGTGTCACCCTATGTTATAACTATTACATGAGGAATCGCATCCGGCATAATTATCCATCACTGATCCATTGCCTACGAGCTTTTCATATATTGTTCCTCGCTTATTTACTTTTCCGTTGCTATTGTTACAACTACTACAAAAACCCCAAAACAATTATCTTTACTTTTGCTACTGTTACCTTTATTATCATACCACTTTTGCTACTAAATACTTTGCTGCAGATACTAAGTTATCCAGGTGTGGTTGAATTGAGAACTCAACTGCTAATACTCAAGAATATTCTTTGGCCCCCCTTGTGTCGAATCAATAAATTTGGGTTGAATACTTTACCCTCGAAAGTTGTTGCGATCCCCTACACTTGTGGGTTATCAAGACTAATTTCTGGCGCCGTTGCCGGGGAGCATAACTCTATTCTCTAAGTCACTTGGGATTTATATATGTTGATCACTATGAAGAACTTGAAAGACGACCGAACTACTATTTTCCCCTCAACTACGAGGGGAGGTAAGGAACTGCCATCTAGCTCTGCACTAGATTCTCCTTCCGTTATTAGTAAACTTGTGACACCTAAACCTGCTACTGCTATGAATTCTGATATGTCACATGTTATTGATGATGCCACTTCTGCTATGCATGATGAAACTACTTCTGTGCATGATACTACTTTGCCATTAGGTGAATTTCTTGATGAACAACTCAATAGAGTTAGGGGGAATGAAATTATTGAAGATGCTATTATGGATGATAGTGATGATGAAGGTTCTCCCAATGATTATGTATTGCATGTTGTTCCTAAGGGTTATGTTATGAATGAAGAAGCTGCTAGGGAAATCTTTGCTTGCAATGATAGATATGATCTTAAGAAATTATTAGCTAAATGGAAGCAGCAGTCTCTTAATGCTAGAATGAAACCTGACCCTGCTTTTGCTACTTCACCTATCTGTGTTACTGATAAGGATTATGAATTCTCTGTTGATCCTGAGATTATTACTTTAGTTGAATCTGATCCTTTTGATGGCCTTGAATCTGAAATTGTTATGGCACATCTTACCAAGTTGAATGATATAGCCACCCTATTTACTAATGATGAGAAGTCTCGCTATTTTTATATCCTTAAGATATTTCCATTCTTGTTAAAGGGTGATGCTAAGACTTGGTATAATTCTCTTGCTCCTGGTTGTGTGCGTAGTCCCTAGGATATGATTTACTACTTCTCTGCTAAATATTTCCCTACTCATAAGAAACAAGCTGCCTTGCGGGAAATATATAACTTTGTGCAAATCAAAGAAGAGAGTCTCCCACAAGCTTGGGGGAGGCTTCTCCGGTTACTTAATGCTTTGCTTGATCATCCTCTTAAGAAATATGAAATACTTGATATCTTTTACAATGGACTAACCGATGCTTCCAAGGACTACTTGGATAGTTGTGCTGGTTGTATTTTGAGGGAAAGAACAGTCGACGAAGCTGAAATATTATTGAATAATATGTTGACTAATGAAAATAATTTGACTCTTCCTGAGCCAATTCCTGAAGTAATTCCTGAACCAATTAAGCCAACTCCTGAGCCTATTCCTAAACCCACTCCGAAGAAGAGAGGTGTTTTATTTCTTAGTCCTGAAGATATGCAAGAGGCAAAGAAATCAATGAAAGAAAAAGGTATTAAAGCTGAAGATGTTAAGAATTTACCTCCTATTGAAGAAATACATGGTCTTAATATACCGCCTGTTGAAGAACCACACTGTCTTGATAACCCTACACAGGTAGTAAAGGTAAATTCTCTCTATAGATACGATAAAGTTGAAGTCCCCTCTACTAAATTGCATAGCCCTTGCTTAGATGAATTTGATGACTTTATGGCTAGACAAGAAAGTTTCAATGCTTATGTTGGTAGAGAGTTAAAGAATAATGCTTTCGAGATAGGAAGCGTAGGCGATAATATAGCTAGAGTTAAGGATGAACTCAAACTCGTTAGCAAATATGCTTCTATGGTTGCTACTCAAGCTGAGCAAGTACTTAAATCTCAAAATGATTTTCTTGAAGAATTAAATAATAAAAATGACTTTGCTGTTAGAGTGGCCACTAGAACTGGTAGAATGACTCAGGAACCTTTGTATCCTGAAGGCCACCCTAAGAGAATCGAGCAAGATTCTCAGAGAAATAATTTAGAGGCACCTAGTTCTTCTAAAAAGAAGAAAAAGAAAGATGATAGAACTTTCCAGAAGTATATGAAGGATATGATTACAAATAAAAGAAAGATACCAGAAGCTGAAATTTCCACCATGCTTGCTAATTATACTTTTAAGGGTGGAATACCAAAGAAACTTGGAGATACGGGGGTACCAACTATACCATGCTCCATTAAAAGAAATTATGTTAGAACTGCTTTATGTGATCTTGGAGCCGGTGTTAGTGTTATGCCTCTCTCTTTATATCGTAGACTTGAATTGAATAAGTTGACACCTACTGAAATATCTTTGCAAATGGCTGATAAATCAACTGCTATACCTGTCGGTATTTGTGAGGATGTGCCTGTTGTGGTTGCAAATGTCACTATCTTAACGGACTTTGTTATTCTCAATATTCCCAAGGACAATAGTATGTCTATTATCCTTGGTAGACCTTTTCTTAATACTGCAGGGGCTGTTATTGATTGCAACAAAGGCAATGTCACTTTTCATGTTAATCGTAATGAGCATACGGTACACTTTCCGAGGAAACAATCTCAAGTTCATAGCATCAATTCTATTGGAAAAATTCCAACTATCATTATTGGAGGTTTTGAATTTCCTCTCCCTACTGTCAAGAAAAAGTATGATATTCTTATTGTTGGGGATTTTCATATCCCCGTTGAGGTAACTTAGTGTTATTCGAAATTTCTCTGGTTCCGTGTTACTCAGAATGAGTTTGTTAACAAGACTTGATCAACCTTGTTAGTGGATTCATTTTGATGATCACGAGATGGATGAAACTAGAAGGCACAACCTTCTGTACCCTATTTTTACTTTCTGTTATTTAGAATAAATAAAGCAAAAATAGTATTATCTGTCTGTTTTCTGAATTATCCGTGCATTAAAAAATAGTCCAAAAATAAAAGTGTTCCAAATGCCCTACAAATTTAGTATGCTTTTTTCTGGAATATTTGAGGATTTTGGGCACTGAAAACACTGCAGGAGGGGCAAGCACCAGACCACCAGAGTGGAGGCCCCCCCTATAGGGGCGCCCCCTGTCTCGTGGGCCCCTGGTGGCCCCCTCCACTTATGACAGCACCCACACACTTCATCTTCTACCCAAAAAATCCCCATCCAGCTCAAGCACAAGTTCTAGCTCATTTTGCTACGATTTATAATCTCCTTGCTCAAAGCTCCATTCACAAAACTGTTTTGGGAGATTGTTGCTTGGTATGTGACTCCTCCATTGGTCCAATTAGTTTTTGTTCTAGTGCTTTATTCATTGCAAATTTTTGCTGCATAAGTGACCATGTTCTTGAGCTTGCATGTTAAATTTATGAGGTCCCAGGCAATTCTAATGCATGATATAGGCTCTAGGCACTTGTAGGAGTAGTTTCTATCAATCTTGTTCAGTATTATACACTTTTATTTTGAAGTTACTAAAATTTCAGAAATTTTCAGAAAAAGAATTATGCTTAGAAGAATGTACCAAGGAGGTTCCTCAGAAAAGAAAGGGCCAAGGATTGCTATACGTGAGCAAGATGTTGAATTGCCGAGGGACGTGGATGTACGAGCTTGTGAGTGGCCATCCGATGATTTTATGGTCGAAGTAGGCTTCAAGGAGGAATTTGATGCATATGTGCATAATGCCGAGCTGGAGGACTTCTTACAAGATAAGTGTCTGCAATACTATCAGTTGACTGATTCCTTTGTGCGGAGGTTCCAATATAACTGTGCGCGTAATTATCCTAGTGTCATGTTTGATATTTATGATACATCTTATACCATGGATTTTAGAGGATTTCACAACTGCTTGCAAACTCCCGCAGTGGGGTAATATTAATGATCCTCGCAAATCTGAGTTTAGAGATTTTCTTGCTAGTATTACTGTGGGAGAATCTAGGGACATAGCACAAGCTACCATAGGGAGCATTCATTTTCCTTCTATACATTATTTTGCTCTCTTTATTGGTAGATGCATTAACGGTAAAGACGAAGCATGTCACATGTGTGTCCCTGATCTGTGTGTCCTCAAGAGTGCTGTTTCAGGTTATAAACGTTATAACTTGGGGGCAATAGTTGCACGTAGGTTGCAGAATAATAGTAGAAAGGGAGATCTATTTGGAGGAATTTATGCAACCCATGTGACTAATTATCTTAATATAGCCCCACGAGAGGGGGATATGATTTTACCTCCTATTTATTTGGATAAAGAAGATATGTTCAATCATCAATTTCTTGCGAGGAATGAACAATTCCTCCATTATCGACTAATCTATGACAAACGCAACGTCGTCCCTATTACTCTTTATGCTCCCTACCTTTTTGATTATCAGGCAAAAGGAAGATATGTTGTCACCAGGGAGGAAGCAGCTGAACACGAGAGGGCAGCGGAGGCAGCTCACCAACACGCTGCAGCTCAGGAGGCGGTTGCCGCTGCATCTCAGTACGACCCCAATTTCACTTATGGATATCAGCTAGGCGGTCCTTGGTACTAGACCAACTTAGGCCAAAAGCCTAAGCTTGGGGGAGTACGTATTTCTCACCGACTTTACATTCATGTTCACACACTAGTCGTCGGTGCTTATACTCTTTCAATGTATTATCCATGCTAGTTTAAATTTATTTTTCTAGTTTTCTTCTTGTGTGTTTGATAAACCTTAAGAAAAACCAAAAAAAATAGTTAGTTTAATTTCCATGCTTGTAGTAAAATTAAAATGAAAACCCAAAAAGATTTCTAGTTCTTCTTCTTACTTGTTGGGAGCTTTCCCGTGTAAATAGTTTTATTTTCTTTTCTTTCCTTTGGGGGTCGAGAAGACCATATTGAAAATGCTTAGTGGCTCTCTTATGAATGATTGTTTATTTAACTTAGAGCCCATATCTTCTCTCTTGAGTTGAATGCTTGCAGATTCCAGCTTAGTCACATGCACGTGCACTCTTATTATTATACACATCGTTCGGTCGTGCAAGTGAAAGTTAATAATGACGACATATGATGGACTTATTGTGATGAGAAAAGCTGGTATGAACTCGACCTCTCTTGTTTTTGTAAATATGAAGAGTTCATCGTTTCTGAGTCAGCCTGTTATGAGGTAAACATATTTGCATTGACATTTAGATATTATAGTTTCTTGTGCCATGCTTGATTAGCTATGAGTTATAATGGTTTACCTTGCGTGCCAACATGCTATTAGAATGATTATGATGAGATATGATGGGATGGTATCCTCCTTTGAATGAATTGAGTGACTCGACTTGGCACATTTTCACCCATGTAGTTGAATCAAATCAACATAGCCTTCATGATATTTATGTTCATGGTGGATTATATCCCACTCATGCTTGTACTCGGTGTGAATTAATTTTAATGCATGTTTACGACTGTTGTTGCTCTCTCAGTTGGTCGCTTCCCAGTCTTTTGCTAGCCTTCACCTGTACTAAGAGGGAATACTGCTTGTGCATCCAAACTTCTTAAACCCCAAAGTTGTTCCATATGAGTCCACTATACCTTCCGATATGCGGTATTTACCTGCCGTTCCAAGTAAATTTGTATGTGCCATACTCCAAACCTTCAAATGAAATTCTGTTTTGTATGCTCGAGCAGCTCATGTTACAACTAGGGCTGCCTATATCTTCCATGCTAGTTGGGTTATTCTCACGAGGAGTGGACTCCGCTCCTCATTCACGAGAAAGGGCCAGTAACCGGGATGCCCAGTCCCATGATCCAAAAAGATCAAAGCAAATCAAAATAATTAAACAAAACTCCCCCAGGGCTGTTGTTAGTTGGAGGCACTCATTGTTTCGAGCAAGCCATGGATTGATGCTTGTTGGTGGTTGGGGGAGTATAAACCTTTACCATTCTGTTTGGGAACTGCCTATAATGCATGTAGTATGGAAGATACAACCATCTCATAGTTGTTGCGTTGACAGTGAAAGTATGCCGCTCAAAATGTTATTCAATCTCTATTTTAAAATCGAGCTCTGGCACCTCTACAAATCCCTGCTTCCCTCTGCGAAGGGCCTATCTATTTACTTTTATGTTGAGTCATCACCCTTCTTATTAAAAGCACCTGCTGGAGAGCACACTATCATTTGCATTCATTACTTTTGGTTTATATTGGGTATGACTTGACTGGATCTCTTTTACCATGAATTACAATGTTTAATCAGTCCTTGATCTTTAAAGGTGCTCTGCATTTATGTTTTGCGGCCTCAAAAAGGGCTAGCGAGATACCATTTTGTTATATCATGTTATGATTGTCTTGAGAAAGTGTTGCCATCCGA
Organism: Triticum aestivum; assembly: GCF_018294505.1. Classification (NCBI taxonomy): domain Eukaryota; kingdom Viridiplantae; phylum Streptophyta; class Magnoliopsida; order Poales; family Poaceae; genus Triticum; species Triticum aestivum. The sequence continues at coordinate 349,600,828 of NC_057807.1, read as the reverse complement.
GTTTTATTATTATGGCTCGCTAGCTGATTATGCTATTGATATGAGTAATTGTGAGACCTAGGTGTTATTGTGAGTATGGTTAGTTCATAATATTTGCTGAAACTTGAATGCTGGCTTTTCATGTTAACAACAACATGAGCAAATAGAGTTTGTAAAAGTTTTTCTTTATCACTTTCAGTTTATCAACTGAATTTCTTGAGGACAAGCAAATGTTTAAGCTTGGGGGAGTTGATACGTCTCCAACGTATCTACTTTTCCAAACACTTTTGCCCTTGTCTTGGACTCTAACTTGCATGATTTGAATGAAACTAACCCGGACTGATGCTGTTTTCAGCAGAACTGCCATGATGTTGTTTTATGTGTAGAAAAGAAAAGTTCTCAGAATGTCTTGAAAATCCACGGAGGCACTTTCTGAAATTAATAGGAATTTCTGGGCGAAAGAAATACACCAGGGGGCCCAGGGCCTATCCACGAGACAGGGGGGCGCCCCCCTGTAGGGCGCGCCCCCTATCTCGTGGGCCCCCTGGACCTCCATCGACCTCAACTCCAACTCCATATATTCACGTTCGGGGAGAAAAAAATCAGAGAGAAAGTTTCATCGCGTTTTATGACACGGAGCCGATGCCAAGCCCTAATCTCTCTCGGGAGGGCTTATCTGGAGTCCGTTCGGGGATCCGGAGAGGGGGATTCGTCACCGTCGTCATCATCAACCATCCTCCATCACCAATTTCATGATGCTCACCGCCGTGCGTGAGTAATTCCATCGTAGGCTTACTGGACGGTGATGGGTTGGATGAGATTTACCATGTAATCAAGTTAGTTTTGTTAGGGTTTGATCCCCAGTATCCACTATGTTCTGAGATTGATGTTGCTATGACTTTGCTATGCTTAATGCTTGTCACTACGGCCCGAGTGCCATGATTTCAGATCTGAACCTATTATGTTTTCCTGAATATATGTGTGTTCTTGATCCTATCTTGCAATTCAATAGTCACCTATTATGTGTTATGATCCGACAACCCCGAAGTGACAATAATCGGGATACTTCTCGGTGATGATCGTAGTTTGAGGAGTTCATGTATTCACTATGTGCTAATGCTTTGTTCCGGTTCTCTACTAAAAGGAGGCCTCAATATCCCTTAGTTTCCGCTAGGACCCCGCTGCCACGGGAGGGTAGGACAAAAGATGTCATGCAAGTTCTTTTCCATAACCATGTATGACTATTCACGGAATACATGCCTACATTACATTGATGAACTGGAGCTAGTTCTGTGTCACCCTATGTTATAACTATTACATGAGGAATCGCATCCGGCATAATTATCCATCACTAATCCAATGCCTACGAGCTTTTCATATATTGTTCTTCGCTTATTTACTTTTCCGTTGCTATTGTTACAACTACTACAAAAAACCCAAAAACAATTATCTTTACTTTTGCTACTGTTACCTTAATTATCATACCACTTTTTCTACTAAATACTTTGCTACAGATACTAAGTTATCCAGGTGTGGTTGAATTGACAACTCAACTGCTAATACTCAAGAATATTCTTTGGCTCCCCTTGTGTCGAATCAATAAATTTGGGTTAAATACTTTACCCTCGAAAGCTGTTGCGTTCCCCTACACTTGTGGGTTATCAGTACACTGAACGATAAACTTCAGGAAGAGTTCAGTAAAGTGAAGGTTGCGGAAGTTATCTCGATTCATGGTGCAACAAGTACATACTAAAAACCAAGTGACATGAGATGTACAACTCATTAGGAATAGGAATTCTGCACCAAGGGATGTGACAATAAGGATGATAACTTTTACAGGTTTGGTTTTTGTGTTTCGGGTATACATGGTGCCACCCTCGTCAATCCTCCTTGCTATATTGTAGGCTTCAGTGAGAGAAAATGACCTCTTTTCTTCCCTCTCCTGCAATAAGCAATTCAAATTGATTGTTTCTTACATGGATGGCATGGCCTTGACAGGAAGCAGTTTTTGTTCTAGCTCCTAACAAGTGTTCGGTAATGTATTTGACATACCAATTTTCTTGTGTAAAGGGTTATTGAGGCACTGCCCTGCCGATGGCCATGTGTTGGCGCCTACTCTTTGTGTTCCCTACCCTCGCAAGACATTATTTTCCAAATAGCATTACAACACTTCAATCCAGCAAGCTTCCTCCATGCAGTCGATTTCTTGTTAGCCCACCATGGTATTACTTGTGCAATAGAAAACAAGAGCTGCTATTATCTATCTAGAGCACACCGAAAGCATGGCGAATAATGAAGGAGCTTACCTCCATATACTGATCCACAGTAAGATAAGTCCTACAAGCCTTTGACCGACTTTTTCTTTGTTTTTAAAACAATTTTGTAATAGTCCACTACAGCCTACACCCGTGCCTCATATATCATGTTGCCTGTGTTTTTTTGGTCGAGTTGTGAACAACCCTTCTTGCAGCAAACCCAGTGCCTTCTTGCCATCTATAGTAATTCTGCACACAATAGAAATAGATGAATGAGGCTTAGAAATAGTATGCATTAGTTGATAGTCTTTATTGATTGCACTAACCTAGAAATCCTCCTCTAGTTGTTGTATAAGGTTGTCTAAACACCTCTCCCGATATGTAGTGGGGTCCTTAGCCATCTCATAGTGCTTTCACGACCATGCCAACTCCTGCTTGCCTTTATATGTGACTGGTGTAGAGAACTTGTCACGAATTTTCAAGCCAGTTATACCATTCGGGAGCCACATGGGAATAACACTCCAAGAGCATCTGGCCTGGAGAAGGCTTGTTCTACAAAATTATTAGTTTTATCCAGCCATTCTGCACTGTAATTGTTTTTGCCCTTATGGCCCGTGTGCATCCAAGAACTTTCTTCTGTCATCGTATAGTTCACAAAAGCGCGGCATGGTTTAAAGCTTACAATCACCATCTAAACTGCGACATATCAGAGTTCAGTCATGTTTATACTTCATGTGTAAACTTTGTGTTCAATAGTCCTCTACTTTGGTAGAAAAGCAGTAAATAAAAATTGTACACACTGTGACTTAGTCTTTTGTATTCAGAGAACAAGCATTATCACGTTTTATAAGGCAGCCATGTTGCTAACTAAATTAATCGGTTCTAGGATGTAGAATCAGAAGATGAGCATTTACTAACATATACTTTCTCTATTTGACATTATACGATGTTTTGGTAGGATCAAATAGCCTAACAAAAGGTCTTATAATTTGGGATGTGAAAGTGCTAGTTATCGACTAGAGGGGGGGTGAATAGGCGATTTTTATGAAAGTCTTCAAAACATGAAAGTTTCGAAGACAAACACGAAATCAGGACCTATAAACATGCAGTGGAAGATGAACTACAGTAGACAAGCCATAGTCAGACAAGTATGAAGCTAAAGCATGATGACATATAGCAGCTAGGTAGTAGGACCAGGATGGAAGATAGTACGAAGCCAATCAGGACAAGGGGTCACACAGTGAAGTCAAACTGGCATAGCAATCAGGCAATGACTTCACAAAGACGAACTGTAAGTAAGGAGAGTAAGAGATAGAACCAGTGCGTTGTGAAGACAATGATTTGTTCAACCAGTTCCAGATGCTGTGACAATTTTACGTCTGGTTAGGGAGGCTGAGATTGAACTCAGAAGACTGTGTCTTCACCTTATTCCCCTTGAGCTAAGGACACTCAGTCCTCGCCCAATCACTCTGGTAAGTCTTCAAGGTAGACTTCCAAACCTTCACAGACTTTGTTCACCGGCAATCAACAATTACTCTTGGATGCTCAGAACACGACGCCTAACCGGCTGGAGGATTCACAGTCCTCAAGTGTAACAAGTCTTCAGGTCACGCAGACAGAAAGACTTCAGTGATGCCAAACACTCTTTGGGCTCTGGGTGTTTTGGGCTTTGTCCTCACAAGGATTTCTCTCTCAAACTCTTCGGAGGTGGGTTGCTCTCAATGACAAAAGCCATGCACTAACACTGAGTAGCCACCAATTTATGGTGTAGGGGCTGGACTATTTATAGCCACAGGGCAACCCGACCTGATTTGTCCGAAATGACCCTGGGTCACTAAGGAACTGACATGTGTCACAATGGTCAGATTTCAAACACACGCGATAGCTTAACTTGGGCTACAAGTAAAGCTGACTTATCCTACTCTGGATAAGATTTGCTCTCATTGTCTTCGCTCAAAGACATAGGAATTTGGTTGAGCATCACATTAGTCACTCTGACTTTGTTCACTTAGACCCCACTTAACAGTGCGGTGGTTCCTATGACTCAACAAAGAAGAAAAGAAACATCAAAACTACTAAGTCTTCGCGCTCCACAGTCTTCACTCAATGTCTTCTTCTGTCATAGTCTTCAATGTGAATATCTTCATGTACCACCATTATATTCAATGTTTTCATACATTTTTAGGGGTCATCTCCAGTAGGTAAACCGAATCAAAGAGGGACTACTACCTGTGTTATCCTGCAATTCTCACAAACACATTAGTCCCTCAACCACGTTTGTCGTCAATACTCCAAAACCAAACTAGGGGTGGCACTAGATGCACTTACAGGATGGAGGTAGTAGCAAACATTGGTGAAATCACAGTTAACTGTGGAAAGCAATTAAAATACCTAACTAATTTTGTTTGCGGGGTAAGATACCTAACTAATTTATGAGACTCGAAAAGATAATCATGAATCCAGTGATTGAATAAATCCGGCTTTAACGAATACTTAATGATTAGTTCCTGCACAATATAGCTTGAATTGATCACTGAAGGGGAGGAGACTGGAGACATGCATCTTACCTTCCGAATGAGATGGAAAGTTCAGTCAAGGTGTGTTGTGGCTCGCGGGGTTGCAGGGGCATCGTACTCTTGAGGCCAATGATGTAGAGGGTATTTGGGGACTCGGGTGATGAGCGTGGGTTTCGTTCACGGATGGGCGACGGGGAGGTTCGTTCACGGCCAACCGGCGGGCGCACCGTCCAGATCGAGTCAACGACGAGGAACAGGCGGTCGAGTTGAGCGGGAATCTGCAACTGGAATGATGGGGTGAATGGGGGCAGATGTGCAGGCGAGTAGCAAGCTGGGGTTGGGAGGTGTGTAGTGGTGGGATCCGGTAGGCCTGGGAGGCGGCGATGGACGCGGCAAAAGGCTGGCGGGGAGGCCCAAGTAATGGCCGGCAGGGAACCGGGTCGGAGTGAAGCGCGATGGTGGAGGAGGGTGGACGAAGCTGCGAGGCTGAGGATTAGGCGGCGATGGAGTTTGGGAGGCGGGCAGGCGGCGGTGTAGGTGTGTTGCCCGCGGCGCGGGGGGCGGGGGCTTTTAGGTCTCGGGTGGCGGCGGGGGGCGAGCGGCAGGCTGGGGGCTGCGGGGGCAATTTGGGTGGAGTTTCTACATTTTTTTTGGAGAAAAGCCTTCGCGAATTGTTAGTATGACCGGTGGGACACACAGTTTACATTTGTTCTTTTCTGAAAATTGTATTCGAACTTTGGCCTAATTTGGTGCGAGCTCTGAAAATGGCGTAATGAACATTCACAAACGCTCCATCTTTGTGATAACTGTTGTAGGAATAATCCAAAACCTATTGAGAATTGTACTTTAGTTCTAAGTGTTGCATCCCTCCTAGGTTGTATATAAGAAGTTTTGAACTTAGTAAAACTACCTTGTCAATTTTTTTTGAAATTTCAAGTAGTGGGGTTTGGTCAATCACGGTGCATAGACTGACATGCTTTGGCGGTGTATGGCGACCACTCGAAGATGTCTCACTCATTATTATATGCTGAAAAGAATAACATGATGGGACGATGTTGACCGCCTCTCCCTCCTTCAACCTTCAAGTGTGCCGAACTCGGCAGCGGTGATCGGCGTGTTGTTGTCTTCCCTCGATCATGGAGACCAACACGTGATCTTTCCCTAGTATCTACTATCTTCCTTGAATAAATGTTACAAGGGGATCAAAAGAGATGCCTCTGTCTATGCTTGAACCTTACGGCTTCACGTGGTTGTCGATAACCTATTTTCTCTTCGTTGTCTTAGTACAACATGGGAGAATGAAAGGGGACTAATGCTAGTCACATTTCCTTCATGTCCAACCTCTGAGTATATCAACATCGATCTAATTACCGGCATCGATGCTCTTCGGCAAGCATGACAAGGGCCGTTCTTTGACAAACCCGGTCAATCAATAAATTGAAGTCAATCACAACTTTCATATTCCAACATGGGTTATTACGAAAAAGTGGCAACAATGGTGAATACAAGAGAGACGTATGATTGCTAGTCAAAGTTGGGGTGGGGAGGGAGCTCGGCTTTATCAGTATATGATAATCGAAAGAGAAAACTCCTTCTACAAGCCTAGTGGATCCATGCATGGTTGTCATAGATCTTATTCTCTCTTTGTTGTTGTGGTGGGACATGGGAGAATCAAATGGCTCACACGAATTGCCTCCCCCTCTTTCTTCAACCTCTGAAGGTTGTTATGAGTTGAGTAGCAACAATAGTGACTACAAGAGACATAGCTGGTCAGAGTGGGGATGTCAGGGGTGCTCGTGCGGCAGCACCAGTGGGGTCATGAAGCTAGCTCCAACATCCACCCAATCCGGTGTGCCGAGGGGTAAAGAAGCTGCCTTCAACGTCCACCCAATCCGGTGTGCCGAGGGGTAATGAAGCCGGCTTTGGTCTTCTTCCACTATTGAAGTACACAAACATCGCCATGTGCCAACATAATAGTTGATCCCAAGATCTTACATGTCTCTTGTGTGCCACATGAATCACGTTGGTTGTTTGCCGGTAGCTCGGTGCCCTGGTGCAGATCACGTCTTTCTTTGACCATCGAGTATGGGAGCCCCCTAATTACATTAGCGCATTTGGTGTTCCTCCTCCACAAGCCTGCTCAGTGTTGTCCTAGGCATTATAAGGCCAAGTTTGCCCGGGGTTGGTGGTTCCATTGCTTATGAGGTGGGTTACATAAATGTTAACACATACTATATTTACTAATTTTGGGATCACCTTATTAAAACATTTTATAACAAATCAAATACCACATCCTTTCCAGTTTATAAGGCCCATGTGTATCCTTAAATCAAAAATTTGACCCACGTAATGTGGGTCATATAGAAACTTTAAATGTTATATGTTCTAATGATAAAACTGCAATGATATATAAGTTATATTATCTTGGTAAGGTTTACAATATAGAAATACGCGCATAGATTATAAACCTAAAAGGACGGAGCAAATGTACTACTTCTGTATGAAAATATAAGATGTTTTTTGGAGTTCAATATTTTTATTTTAGTACGAAGGGAGTATTTGCTTAATATATCCTTTTTAGGGAAATTTGCCTAATATATCTTTCAAACGGGTCAGGCGGGAAGAAAACCCGCGCGTGCCCGCCCGCCCATTTGGCTCGAACGGTGCGAACCCGAAAAAACAACAAGTTGAATTGACTATGTTACCCATTTAGCTTCCACGAAACCACGACCCAACCACACTTCCAGCGGCACCGGCATTAAATAGCCCCCTGCCTCCATCACTCCATGCCCGCCGTAGTCCCCAGATCCCCTTTCGCATCAGCCGCCACCGCTCGCTCGTACCCGACTCTACCTCCCCTTTCGGCACCCCCGCCGGCCAGATCCCCCTCCTCCGCCGCCTCCACCAAACCCATCAACCACTGCTGGGCCAACCCGTCCCCGTGTGTGGTCTTCTCCGCCACAACACCACCCCTTCCGCCACCGCTCGCTCATACCCGAATCCACCTCCCCTCCCGCCTCCACCGCCCGCTAGCATAGGTCAGCGACCGCTCGACCAAGCCGTCGTCGGTTGAAGGACTTTCTGCCACGACACCATTGCCACCCCCACAACTTCTCGTGATGCCGAGGAATCTCATAGGGAAGAAATCACGAGGGTTCAAGATAGTAGGTATAATCCTACAAAAACCATCTCACGCTTGCCTATTTGCTATCTGTGTGTATGGCTAACTACACGCTGGTAAAGAATTAGTCCCTGTACTTGATTTACAGAAAAACTAACGCCCACACGTGTGGGCGTTTGCACATCACCCACACGCCTCCATCACCACTCATTTTGCCACGTATGAACATATGACATCCGCACAAATCTTTTTGGTTTTTGGCTTAAAAATATTTTATCTCCTAATTAAAAAACCAAATTAAAAATCTGTTTTCACCATTAAATCCGTCTCGACGAGATCTTCAAAACTAGACCCCATGTTGATATCACTACAAAAAAATACACTTCCGTGATGATACGTGTTTGTTACAGTAGGTCGTGTTTTTTGTCATGCATGTACATCCATGACGATTTTATGACAGAATCAAGATAGTCATAGCTGTGCTGTCGTAGAAGTGTTCCATGACATTACCAAAATTATCATCATGGAAGTGTCCACTTCCATGATGATAAATCGCGCGTCACGGAAGTGCTTTCGTCAAGGGTGACCAACACGTGGCATCCACCGTAATGGAATGCCGTTAAGCTATCGGGTCGGGTTTTGGATCCGATAACCCGTTAACAGCCCTGACCAATGGGGATTTTCCACGTGTAAAATCATCATTGGCTGGAGGAAACACGTGTCAGCTCATCATTGGGACAGATGTCATCCACTCACTGGACAGAAGGCGCCTATGATACGTCGACACGTGGCACGGCCCAATAGTGGCCCATTCCTGTGAAAAGGTCGGCCCGTTTGACTTGGTCAAAAGCTGGCGGACCGGCCCATGGAAAGCCTGTTAACGGCCTGTTAGCATATAGCCCATTTACAGCCCGCTAACCCAAGGCCCGTTACGCCCTATGCGAATTAGGCCCAGTAGCGTCATCTGGGCCATCCAATATGATTCCAGCCCGTTTTTCACTTCTGGCCCATGTATGGCCCATGACGTCTTTCGGCCCATATGAGGCCCTTTGTAACTCTTGGCCCATCACCGGCCCATGCTGAAACTGGCCCGTAATGAACAGTGTATTACTTCACACCCATTAACGGCTTGCGGTGAAACTGGCCCGTTGTGAACAGTGTAACACTTTATACCTATTAACGGGCCGTTATTCCGTTGGGCCATTTCCAGCCCAAGTTAACTTTCAGCCTTCTAAGGGCCCATTTATTCTTGGGCTCATTTGCAGCATTCGGTTACTTACGGCTCGTTACTATCATTTTCTGCTTGTGGGCCAAATTCAGCCCATCATTACAGTCGGCCCGTTTGTGGTCCGTTAGTTTGTTGGGCCATTTTCATAGCATCACCAAATACGGCCTATTAACGGCCCGTTATGGTCAGCCCATAAAACGTAAGATTTCCATTATAGGCCCGTCTACGGCCCGTTACAGGCCCGTACAAGACCCATAAATGAGTCGGCGGCCCATGGATCCTACGTGACGTAGAAGGCCCATGGATCCTACGAGATGTAGAAGGCCCATGGGTCCTACGAGACGTAGAAGGCCCATGGATCCTGCGAGACGTAGAAGGCCCACGGATCCTACGAGACATAGAAGGCCCATGGATCCTACGAGACATAGAAGGCCCATGGATCCGACGGCCCGTGAAGGGCCATGGTCGGGCGAGTTGGCCCCCGTTTAAACGATATAGCATATTCAACGAATTATCCTACTCAATACTATCACCTCTAAAAAGCATACACTATACAACAAAGAGATCAAGGCATAGAAAGGTAGAATAATCGTACACTATACAATAAAGAAATTACAGATGATTATACCCACTGGGCATTATGGTTCGGCACAGGTGATAATAAAGCATACACAAACAACAAATTACATACACTGGGCAAATACAGCTCATACATCATGGACGCGCATCAACTTAACTTCATTTGAACTATAAACTCTTCAGAAAATAGGATTGGCTGGATTCAGGTAGCACAAATTTCAGTCTGCAAAATCTCCAATTCCTTCATGGTTACCTCGGTGTCCTGTTTCATTTTTTGACTCCTGCATCTAATACCTTCATGTCCAGTCTCAACTTGTTGACTATACGTTGACAATCATGTACACATTGTCTTGCCACCTCTAGTTGATGCTCGAGAACATCAGCACATTCCAATTCCAATCCATATTCATTCGGTAACGGCCATGCCGCACTGCTCGCAGATTTTTGTGTTGATGTCACTTCATCCTGAAATATTTCTGTAAGTACACATGACTAGGGCAAAAATTTAGTTACAATAGTGAAGCGAACAAGACACTATTTTGTACTACATGGCAAAACAGGACTAACAATAATGTTACATGTCACTTTCACAAAAACAAATGTTACACGTCATGAAGCATAAGCAGGTGATATTTTAAAAATTATAAAAAAGATAGTCTGTGCGGCCTGCTTACAGAAATCCCTCTTAGCTCACCAGAGGAGCATGATGTTGGGGCCCAATCGAAAACACAGACAAGTTACAAATTTAGACAACATGTTGCGTATAAGTAAGCAAGCAGTTGGCCATTCTGTACCTCAATTAAAGTCTTAGGGAGCATAATGAACAACAGAGGGTTTCATACAAACATACTACAGCAGGCAAAACTATGCAATCATTAGCGTAATATAAACTAGATTGCGAGCCTCATGCAATAATAGTTGGTTAATAGACTTCAAAGCTTCAGGCACACTTCGGCAGAGTAATTAAATGGTAAGGCCTTTAATTATGTCAACTAATAGTGATACAAGTACCCAACATCAGGCATAATTGTTTGGGCATCTCATTAAGTGAGGACAAATAAAGCAATTGAAAATAGAAAATTAACTATGCCTGAAACAAACAAGGAATTGAACTGTTGAGTTGCATACACTGACTTACCTTAGCAGGTTGAAGAGGCTCAGCACAGCTCCTACTTCTCTTGCAAGGCTCCTTCCTAACATCTTATACATGGAAATCCTCAATCTTATCTTCATTGCACCCCCTCTGCAAGGTGACACAAACTAGTTACTTGTCTCCTTGGAAGATAAATATGCATACTTTCCAGTCTGTGAACACAAAAGGATGAGATTATAACAAAACAACACCACATAATGAAACATGCCACATCTCTTGCACTTGCACACAATGAAATGAGCATTTACTATGTCTGCACTATGTAAAAACTAGGCATACCTTCGAACTAGATCTCCAGGCACTCTTGGAGAGCCTACTGTAGTGTACAGCCAAACCTTTATGTCACCTATGAGTTAGACAAGGCCCCACTACAACAGCCCATAGTGTTTAAATCGTTGACGAGCTCTGTTAGAGTGTTAGGTCAAGAACAACAAGTAATCAAAGCAAACAGTCCTAGTATGGCTGGCTGATGCAAACAAGCAATAGAACAGATGTGTGAGCAAATCTTACATATCAAGAAAAGAAGCAAAGATGGAGGCTTAAAGACCATCACTTGACTGACCAGATTTAAGGGGCATTTAAACATCATGTGCAACGTATGAACTAACATAAACATTGCATATTCCAGATTCTAAATGTACAAATAGCAGGCAGGCAGGAGTGATTCATCATTGCACGCACAATGTATTAGGTTATGCCATATATGATGATGCCTAAATGTACAAATAGCAGGCAGGAGTGATTCATCATTGCACGCACAATTGAATTGCAGGTTAAGGGCCAGTTCGATTCCGCCTTTTCAGGGCATGTCAAAATAAGCCATAAAAGATGTAAAGAAGTCATTTTTGAGTTATGGTCTTGGGCTTAACTAATTTTGCTTTGGAGGGGGGTGTTTCGGGTAGAACCTCACTAAAAATTGAAGGGAAGGGGAATAGTGAAATGACTCTGTTGTCTGCCTATATTACACTCAAAATGCAACTGCTGATGCCCGTGTCACACCTGACCCTCAAGTAAAAACAAACACGCAAGCATTCATTGCATGCTTGCATCTCCTCTCCCCTTTCCCTCTACCTTGATCCCCTGCCTGCAGCACTAGGGTTCCTCCAGCGAGCCGTCGCCACTGGTCCCACATGGCCTAGTCCTCGACGATGCTATGTCCAGCTAGGCTACATGGCCGGCTGGTAGGGGCAAATCTCCCTGGCTGCTCCTCCCTCTGGCGCCGCCCCTCATTCTCGTGGTCTCCAGCAGCTACTCCATTGTGGTTCATCCAACGCACTACTCCAGCGGGCGCTGCACAACTACGGCTGATGCCACACTGCGGCAGAAGGCACCTTATTCCCCCTCCCCTCCTCCCAGTCCATGGCCTTGAGGTGCTGTTGAAGGATGAGCTCATCCAACAAGGTGAGGATCTCCTCTGATTTTTTGCAAAATTTTCATTCTGATCCACTATACGATGAATTGCTATGACCTGCTTCTGCTGCTGCTATATGATGCATTGCTATGAGCTGCTCCTGCTGCTGCTATATGATGAATTGCTATGAGCTACTGCTGCTGTATGATGAGTTGCTATAAGCTGCTGCTGCTGCTATATGATGAATTGCTATGAGCTGCTGCTGCTGCTATATGATGAGTTGCTACAAGTTGCTCCTGCTGCTGCTATATGATGAATTGCTATGAGCTGCTCCTACTGCTGCTAGATGATGAATTGCTATGAGCTGCTCCTGCTGCTGCTATATGATGAATTGCTATGAGCTGCTGATGGTATATGATGAATTGCAGACTGCTGCTTCTGTATGATGAGTTGCTATGAGCTGCTATTGCTGCTATATGATGCTTTCAGGTGCGGGGTCTGGAAGCAAGTAGAACTTCGCCGGTGCCTGGAAGCGGGATAAGGAGAAGACACGTACGCCGTCGGACTTTACCCAGGTTGGGGGCTCTCCGTGGAGATAATACCCCTACTCCTGCTCTGCGGGGTCTCTGCATGATCACTAAGGCACTAGTGATACAAGGTTCTCCTTGAGCTGTGTCTAGAGGTAGGAGAAGGCAAGGCTAGCTCTTCCCTGCCCTAGGAAACTGGCTAGTTCTATCAGAGTTGGAACCCTTTGCATGGGTGACCTGGGGGCTTATATAGGCCTTCCCCCCAGGAGTACAATGGTAATTGGGCCGGCTGCTGGGGCCCGTCCGTTAGTGTTTCCAGCCTCCGGCTTCTCCGCCGGCTACTGGGGCCCGCCGCCTGGTGGGCCCTGCCGGCTGGTTGGTGGCTGCTTACTGTAGTCGTGCCGTCTATGACGAGGGCTTGGTCTTCTTATTGTGGCTACAGTCCCGCCGACTGACGGGAGGTTACTGTAGCCATGCTTGGTCTCGTCAGTTTAATGGCGCGCTTGCGTCGGGATGAGGGACGGCCGCCTGCTGGAGGCCGACCCCTCCCGCGCCCGACTGGCCGGGCATACGCCGTCTTCTGGTGGGTCACTGCCGGGTAGGGCCTGCGACCGGCAGGCCGTACCGACAGGCCATCATGGGGAACAGGGTTCCACCTGCTTGTGGTGACGTCAGGGGAGACATGGCATAGTGCCCCGCCATGTGGAGATCTCCGCCTGTACGGAGCACTCTAGCCATGCCTGTCCCGTGTGTTAGGGCGACGTGCTCCACTGTAGCCATGCTCCTGCTCGTACTCTCGATGGGGGAACCGGCCGCGCCGAAGCCGCAAGGTGGCCGCCTGCCCGATGCCGCCCTCTCTGGAGGCCGGCCGGCAGGAGCCGGCCACCCGGAGCACCATAGACTTGGGTTGGCCGCCCTATGGCAGCCGACCGTTGAGCCAGCCGGTTCCCTGAGGGCAGAGCTTCGGCTTGGGGTCCAGCTAGGCGGAGCTGGCCCAAAGTCTTGATAATTTCAGGGACTCGGGTGAGCCTACCCGTGGCCCATTACTCCGGCAGTAGTCCCCGAAGTCGGTGAGGCGTTGCGGTCGAGGGGCTGCGAAGTCTCAGCGGCTTCCCCCCTCACCGGGCTCCGGGAGGACGTCAGTCCGTCATGCGGCCAGCCGACTGTTGAGGCCGGCCTCGTCCAGGCGGAGCTGTCATGGTTGGTTTTGAACTTCAAGGCGGGAAACAGGTGGCGTGCCTGCTAAGCTTCCCGGGCCGCCGCCCGCCATAGATGCGCCATGCGGCGCATGTCAGCCTGGTCAGCCTGCCACCCCACACCCTCGACGGGACGTGACAATGGGTCGGGCCCGCCACTACCATGCCTCGGCAACCGAGCGGATCCGCTGCGCCGAAGGGAACGATTGCCATTCCCACGACCGTTTACGGCATGGTGAATGTGTGCGATTAAACGGGGGTCGTGGGGTCGTGGGCGCAGTTAATTCCACGACCCACTTCCCGCCCCCTCGGCTTCATAGCCCGAGGGCTATAAGTAGGAAGATGGGAGGGGTGCGGCAAATCTCTTCGCGCCCCCTCCCACTCTTCTTCTTCCTCTGCTCACTCCTCCACCGCCGTTGCTTCTGTTTTGTGCAGCCGCAGTGCTACCACCGTCGCCCGCCGCCGACGCACTTCTCCTCCTCATGCAGCCAGCCAGAAGCCATGGCGCGTGAGAAGGGCTGCGACTAGGAAGGATCGACCGTGATCAAGGATCTCATCTCCTTCCTCTGTGATACACGCCGGATGCCCAGCGCGGCCTTCGTCAAGGCACGGGTGCCGCTAGAGGAAGAGATCTCGCCGGCGCCGCGGGGAGACGAGCGGGTCGTCTTCCACTCGCACTTCCTCCGCGGCTTCGGCCTCCTGGTGAGCGGCTTCTTCCGCTCCTTCCTCGACTTCTACCATCTTCAGCCTCACCACCTCACGCCCAACGTCGTGACTCTACTCTCTGCCTTCGTCATGGTGTGCAAGGGCTACATCTGCGTCCTCCCCACACTCGAGCTATGGGGACCGTTCTTCTATGGGAAGCTCAGCACATCCACCAGGGAGACGGCGGCTGAGTGCGGGGGCTTTGTTGCTGTGCGCCGGCAGCGAAGCGGAACGCCTTCCCCGTCATCAAGCTGGTGCAGTCGGTGAAGATGTGGCAGTAGTCCTACTTCTACGTCGAAAACGTAGATCCGACTGCCGACTTCCTCAACCTGCCGGCCTACGAGGCCGCCCCCCATCGGGACTCGGCCCACCTGGGGGTACAAACCAAAGCCGGTGTCGGCGGACGCGGCGGCCGCCATCGGCCGACTCCGAGTGCTCCAGAAGTCGGAGGGCCTCATGGCCCCCGACCTCCTTGTCGCCTTCGTCGAGCGCCGGGTCCTCCCGCTCCAGAGCCGCCCTCGTCCTATCTTCCGGATGGGCGGACACCGCGATCCGTGCCAGCTATGCACGAAAGGACTGCCGCCCGCCGAGGTTGCGCGGATAGTAAATGAGATCTCCGACCTCAAGGTGTCGGAGGAAGAGTGGCAGTACGGGAAGCGGTCGTACTCCCGCCACAACCCTCCACCTGCTGTAAGTTTCTTCATTTTGTCCTTTGATGTTTTTTCTTCAGCTTCGTTTCTCGTCGTGACGCGGCCCTTTCTTGGTTGCAGATTTACATGTCCGCGGCAACGCCGCCCTCCTGGGGTCGGGCGATGACCTCTAGCCGGACAGGGCGGTGAGCGACAAGGACGACCCCGACATGGGGGCGGCCGCCCTGGTGGATGATGCAACAGGCGGCGGCGGCAAAGTAGACGACGGCGGTGGAGCAGGCGACTCCGAGGAAGGTGGCGGCGTGGGGACTTGTCCCGACAACGACGAAGATGAAGACGAACCGTGCCCCGCCCGGAGCTCCGCCACTACCGGCGCTAGCCCTTCTTTCGGGCTGCCCACCCGCGGCAGCAAGCGCAAGCGGAAGCAGGGCGCTATCCTGTTTGGCAGTGCCCCGAAGAAGCCCAAGAACCTGGTTGCGGCGACCAGGCGGAAAGAAGCCGTGGCCAAGGTGGCCAAGTATCAGAGGCAGCCGAAGGTGCCTGTTATGGTATCGGCGTAAGTATCTTTTCCTTACTTCTCGTCTTCTTGTTAATCTGGCATGGGAGCCTTCTGATTTGTCTTCTTATTTCAGGGCCCCACTAACCGTCGAGAAGTCGAGCGCCGCCTCGGTCCTCTGGTCGGCAGCGACCTCCTCGACCAGCTGGCGGATCGACCCGGCCACCGACCTCCGGGAGGCGACACAGCGGAATGAGCGGGATGCGCGTGAGGAAGAGGCCGACTGCCTGTCAAAGGAGCAGGCAGACAAGGCTGCCGCGTCTACTGAGAGAGCACCGGCGCAGGCGGAAGCCCAAGCCGCGGAGAAGGAGCAGCTCGCGAAGGCCCCGAGTTCGTCTTGGGGGTCCCGAGGTCTTTGTACATGGTACAAAAGGTAGCGTGATACATACTGCTTTTCAACTGTAAAATCTTCACAGGAGTTGCATTCCACGGCCTCTTCGTCTCCTTGGCTGAATCATCTGTCTTGCGCGCTCTGGGCTTCTGGGCATCAATCAGATAGTAGGAGTCGTTGCCGAGCACCTTGCTGATGATGAAGGGGCCTTCCCAAGGTGTTGAGAGCTTGTGTTGGCTGGCTGTTCTCTGGATCAGCCGGAGCACAAGGTCTCCCTCTTGGAAGGATCTTGGCTTCACCTTGCAGTTGTAGTACCGGCGCAGACTCTGCTGGTAGATGGCAGACCGGCTAAGTGCCAACAGTTGGCCCTCTTCCAGTAGGTTGACGTCGTCTTCCCGTGCCTCCTTAGCGTCCGCCTCCGTGTACATGGTGACTCGCGGGGAGTCGAACTCTATGTCCGTCAGGATGACGGCTTTGGCACCGTAGACGAGGAAGAAAGGCATGAAGCCGGTTGACTTGTTCGGCGTTGTGCGCAGGCTCCAGAGGAGGGCCGGTAGCTTGTCGAGCCAGCAGCCGGCCGAACGCTCAAGCGTCTCGACCAATCAGGGCTTGATGCTGGACAAGATGAGGCCATTTGCTCACTCAAACTGACCGTTTGACTGCGGGTGCACAACGGACGCTAAGTCCAGTCGGATGCGCTGTGTCACGCAGAAACGAGCCAAGGCTCCTTTGGCAAAGTTTGTGCCATTGTCAGTGATGATGCTATGTGGTATGCCATACCGAGTGGTGATGTCGGCAATGAAGGTCATGGCAGTCGGCCCATTCAGTTTCTTGATTGGCCTGGCCTCTATCCACTTGGTGAACTTATCCACAGCGACAAGTAGGTGAGTCATGCCGCCACGGGATGTCCTGAATGGCCCCACCATATCCAAACCCCAAACAACAAATGGCCAAGCAATCAGAATTGTCTTGAGTGTAGAAGCTGGCAAATGCGGCTTGGAGCGGAATCTTTGGCACCCTTGGCATTTTTGAACCAACTCTTTGGCCTCCTCAAGAGCAGTCGGCCAGAAAAAACCATGGCGAAAGGCTTTGGCAACAAGGGCTCTTGAGGCTGGGTGGTGGCCACATTCACCCTGATGAATGTCCCTGAGAATTGCTTGGCCCTGGTCCGGCTCCACGTAGCACTGGTATACACCCGTGACACTGCGTCGAACCAGCTCTCTATTGACTATGGTGTATGCTGCTGCTCACCGTTGCACCTGCCTGGCGGAGATCTCATCAGTCGGCAGCTCTTTGTTCACCAGAAATCTGAGGATTGGCTCAGCCCAGCAAGGGGCTGCTATTTCTTCTACTTCCACAACTGCAACTTGTATGAGGGTGGTTGGGCCAGGAGGTGGCGGGTTGGCAATTGCTTCCGCCTGCTGTTTTGAAGAAGTCCCCGGGCCGACTGCCGCAGTCCCCGGGCCGGGCTCTGGAATTGCCAGGCCGGGTGCGACGGCTACAGTCCCCGGGCCGCCTGCAGAAGTCCCCGTGCCGGCTTCTGGGACCCTCAAGTCGGATCTGACTACTTCGGGAGGGGCCGACACAAAGATGGAATTTGATTCTGGGGACAGCTCGACGGACGGCTTGAGAAGGCGGCGTAAGGCGACGCCGGCTGGTATTGCTTGTCGGGTGGAGCTGATCCGTGCCAAAGCATCTGCCTGCTCATTGTCATTTCTTGGCACGTGGAGGAACTCGCACCCATCAAAGTATCCGCTGAGTTGCTGCACAAGGAAGCGGTAGCTTGCCATATTTGCATCCTTGGCGTCCCAGTCGCCTGACGACTGCTGGACCACCAAGTTGGAGTCACCATAACACATGATCCGGCGAATGCCGAGTTCCTTGGCAAGCCGGAGTCCGTGTATGAGTGCCTCATATTCTGCTACATTGTTGGAGGCGGCAAAATGGACTTGCAACACATATTTGAGTTTGTCGCCTTTGGGAGAAGTGAGGACGATGCCGGCGCCCAGACCGGTGCGCATCTTTGATCCATCAAAATGCATCCGCCAATGGGTAGAGTCTGGTGCTGGCGGGAAGTACTGGATCTCGGCCTAGTCGACGAGGAAGTCGGCCAACACTTGCGACTTGATGGCGGTGCGAGGCTGGTAGTATATGGTGTAAGGTGCCAGATCGATGGCCCACTTGGCCACTTGGCCAGAAGCATCCTGGCTTCCCAAGATCTCAGCAAGCGGAGCCGTGCAGACGATGGTTATTGGGTGCTCTTGAAAGTAGGGCTTCAGCTTCTTGGCGGCAAAGTGCACGCCATAGCACATCTTCTGATAATGCGGGTAGTTCTGCTTGGAGGCGAACCGTACTTTGCTCAAGTAATATACCGGTCTCTGGACCGGCAGTGCCCTGCCCTCCTCCTTGCGCTCCACCACAATGACTGTGCTGACAACCCGACTGGTGGAGGCAATGTAAAGGAGCATGGGCTCCTTCTCAGTCGGAGCTGCCAGGATAGGCGGGGTCGCCAACATCTTCTTGAGCTGGGAGAAAGCTTCGTCCGCCTTGTCGTTCCACTTGAAAAAAGTGGTCTTCTTCATGAGTTGGTACAGAGGGAGAGCCTTCTCGCCCAGCCGTCTGATGAAACGGCTGATTGATGCCAGGCAGCCGGTGAACTTCTGCATGTCCAGCAGTTGGGTGGGCACCTCCATCTTCTCAATGGCCTTGATCTTCACCGGGTTGCACTCTATGCCGCGCTCTGAGACCAGAAAGCCAAGGAGCTGGCTGTCTGGTACTCCAAAGATACATTTCTCTGGGTTGAGCTTGATCTGGAATCGGCGCAAATTCTCAAAAGTCTCCTTGAGGTCTTCTAGCAGCGTGCCACGCTTCTCCGTCTTCACCACCACATCATCCATGTATACATGGGCGTTCCTGCCGAGTTTCTTGAGGAGACACTTCTGCATGCAACGCTGAAACGTGGCGCCAACGTTTCTCAAGCCGAACGTCATGGTCAGGTAGCAGAAGGCTCCGAATGGCGTGATGAAGGCAGTCTTCAGCCTATCGGTTGGGTTTAGTTTTATCTAGTGGTACCCTGAGTATGCATCCAAAAAACTCAATAGCTCGCATCCGGCTGTGGAGTCTATCACTTGATCAATCCTTGGCAGGGCAAAGGGATCTTTAGGGCAGGCTTTATTGAGGCTGGTGTAGTCAATGCACATGCGCCATTGCTTGTTTTTCTTCAACACTAGGGCCGGGTTGGCCAGCCACTCTGGAAAGAACACTCCCATGATGAATCCGGCTGCGAGGAGCCGGGCTATTTCTTCTCCGACAACTCTTCTCTTTTCTTCTGACAGGCGGCGCAAGGGCTACCTGACCGGCTTGGCGTCAGGTCGGACATGTAGCTTGTGCTCAGCGAAATCCATCGGAACACCCGGCATGTCTTTGGGAGACCACGCGAAGATGTCCCGATTCTCACAGAGGAAATCGACGAGCTCGCTTTCCTATTTGCTGTCAAGGCTTGTGCCTACGACAGCGTGCCTCTCCGAGTGCTCCGGGTCCAAGGGTATCTTCTTTGTTTCCTTGGCCGGCTTGAACGAGCCCTCAACCTCCGACTCCTGGGGGATGGGTGACATTTCCGGCTTCTTGCCTGCCAACGCCACCACCCGATCAAGAAGGCTCTTCTTCGCTGCGATCACGAGGGACTCGGCCAGCCGGCTGCTATCTGTGGCGCAAGCGACCGACTTCTTGTAGTCTCTGACTACTATCAGGATCCCCTTGGTACTCGGCATTTTCATCTTGAGGTAGGCGTAGTGGGGGACTGCCATGAACTTGGCCAGAGCAGGCCGGCCAAGCAGTGCATTGTAGGGGCTCTCAAGGTCCACCACTTCAAACCAAACTGGCTCTCGACGGAAATGATTCTTGTCTCCAAAGAGGACGTCAATTTGGGTCTTGCCGATTGGCGAGCAGGAAAGGCCAGGAACTATGCCATGGAATACAGTCCGACTGGGGGTGAGCTGCTTCTCCTTGGTTCCCAATTTCTCCATTGTGTCACGGTACATGATATTGATGCTGCTGCCGCCATCTATCAAGACTCTGGAGAAACGGGCTGCTCGCCTCTCTGTTGCAAGGGTTGCTTCTAGGACCAGGGCATATGAACCCGGGGAAGGCATCACTTCTGGGTGGTCAGCCCTGCTCCAACTGATAGGCTTCTCGGACCAATGCATGAACTCTGGGGTGCTGGAGGCCACCGCTTGCACTTCTTGTTGTTGTTGCCGTCTGCTGCGTCTGTCATCGGCCACGCTGGTGAACACAACATAGGCTCCATGTTCCTCTGGGTACTCGTCTTGTATGGCGCCGACTGACCGGGCCGCCGGCTGCTGGGGCTGAGGAGGCGGCGGTCCGGCAGGCGGAGGAGGTAGGAGTCCATCTCCCTTTGCGATTCTTCTGAGCCAGTGACACTTCTGAGTGGTATGATTGGATGGCTTCGCGCCACTATGGAACTTGCAGGGTGCGTCCAAGGTTTGCTCGTAAGAGAAAGCAGGCAACCAATTGGACTTGCCACCCTTCTGCCGCTTGGGTGCCGGCTGCCCTTCTGGCTGCTGATGCTCGACCGTTGCCACCTGCCGGCTGGTGGAAGCTGGCTGGGTGGCCTTCCGCTTGTTGTCGCCTGGCTGCTGTCGCCGACTGGTGTCTCCAGCCGGAGTCCGAGGGGCCTGGGGTGCCACCTTGCAGGACACATCAACCAGAATTTCCACCTTCATGGAGGAGTCGGCCGTGGCGTGCTTGTCGGCGATGACCAGCAGCTCATCGAAGGTCTCGGGCTCGTCGTAGAGGAGTCGATGCTTGAGGAGGTGCCCTCTCGGCACCCGGCGGTGAAGTACTCGATTGCCTGCACCTCGTGTATGCCCTCGCAGGAATTGCGTAGCTCGGTCCAGCGCGTGAGGTAGTCGCGAGTTGACTCTATGGGCCCTTGGACGCACAAGGAGAGCTGTCGGGGCTTGGGAGCCTGCTTGTAGGTGCTGGTGAAGTTGCGGATGAAGGCCTCGGTGAAATCAACCCAACTGTTGATGCTGCGGGGCTTCAGGCTGTTGAGCCATGTTCGGGCAGTGCCTTGTAGCATGAGTGGGACGTATTTCATGGCAACGCGCTTGTTGTTGTTTGCTATGCTGACGGCTGTCGAGTAGTCAACCAGCCAGTCCTCCGGCTTCACGGAGCCGGTGTACTTGGGCGTATCTCGAGGGAGGGTGAACCCTTTGGGAAAGGGCTCATCCCGGATTCGTGGGCCGAAGCAAGGCGGACCCAAGGCATCTTCTTCTTCTAGCGCCAGGGACCGGTTGAGGCGGTCGATCCGATGGCGGGTGTCGTTCTCTCCTACTCCCTCTCGGCGGTGAAGGCGGTCGCCGAGTGTCGGGTGCGTGATAGGCGGCGGAGTGGGATATCTTGCTCCGCGAGGCAGGGGAGGCGGAGGATCGCCTCGGCGCTCCACCGCTCGAGGGCGGCCGTCTGTGTCACGCTCGATGGAGAGGCAAGTCTGGCTCCGGCTAGCCGCCGGCTCGTTGCCTCGTTTTCCATGGGCGCCGCCAGTCGGGTCCGGGAGGTCGCGCCGTGTTCCTAGCGATGGGGCGGCTCTTTGTTCCGCAGGGTGGGCTCTTCAGCGCGGCAGCCGACTTCATGCAAGGCGGCGGCCGCGTCTAGGAGCTGCTAGATTCACTCCGTCATATGGCGACGCTCGTCGCCCTCATATTTGTCCAGCTCGTCCGTCACCGCCTGGGCGGCCCGGACGTTCTCCGCAGGCATGGCGTATACGGGGTGCTCTGCCCCGAACATGCTGGCGATGGTCCCACCACGCTGCCGAACAGGGCCAATGCGGCTAGGCCCCTAGGCCCCCAGGAGCCGGCGTGCCACCGACCGCTCAAAAAAAGAATGCAACATGATAATATGAAACTACATGCAAAATCAAGCAATTTTCATATGAAGCACACTCAAAACGGAGCAACGGTTCAACACACACACATGAAACAAGTTTGAAGGACAAGCTGTCCAAAACAGCAACTAGGCATATTGCAAGCATCAAAACCACATACTACAGCACCCCAAAATAATAACAAAAGCCATGGACATGATGTGTAGGTAAAGCATTACAAAACATGAACACTGAGCTATCTATAGAAATCACTAGAACATGCTCAAACACACATGGTAAGATTGCAAGTAATAACAATTTCAAACTTTGCAGAAAATAACATCACGATGCAATGTTTAGAGCTATCAAAAAACATGTTACAGGAACTTATAATAGCAAAACAAGACATGGCAGTATTCTACTAAAAGCATAGATCAAAAGTCCCTTACTGACCATAAGCCAAAAAGGATCAGAAAATATGATGGCACCCACGTAAACATAGCAAGTTATTATACAGATTCATACATGGCAGAAACAGAATTATGAAGGCATGTAGATGAGCTTGTACCACTCATCACAGAGCAATACATGGCATGGCAAGGCACCCAACAGTAAGAAGGCATGTTTGTGAAGCTAAGCATTGCAATAGAAAGGTCATAGGGTGCCTGGAACACTAGCAAAACACATGGAAACAACTGAACTTAATGTTAACAGGCTGACAACAACATTATGAAGCAACTTTAGAGCAAGATTACAACAAGCTACATCAACCTATAAATGCAACCATGGGCATGGATGGATAGAGGATGACATGTATATCAAGACATATTTAGTGAGCATCTCCAGATTATGCATAGAATGATTAGTAGCAACATGTTTATATAGCATCACGAAATAACAGATTCAGCCTAGCGAAACAGCAACATCATGAACACTACTTAACAAGCTTGATTCACTCACCACAAGTCATTGCATGACAAGATAAGCATAGCATCATCAATAAGACATGTTTATGTAACCAACCAAGGCAAGAACAAGTCCATAGCATGCACGGATCAACTATAGCAAGCTTGGCCAAATTGAATAACATGTAAACAATCTGCCAGGAAACATTTTGAAGCAAAAGTAGAGCACGGAAATGACATGCTATACTACTCCATAATTGCAACAAAGGGCATGAATGGATATACAATAACCACATGTTCAAAACATCCTTACTGAAGTATCTCAAAATATGCATGGATCTCTCTGTAGCATCAAGTTTACATGGCATCAAAATAACAGTAGAACAGGGACTAAAATCAGCAACATCATGATGCCTAGTTTGCATGCTTGTGCTAGTCACCACATTGATCAAAAAAATACATGGTAAGAATCTCTATAGAGAAGACATAGCATAGATCAAAACACATGTAGACATCAACCTCATAGGATGCACACATCAATCATGGCAAAAATGACAAAAGAGCTCGTTCTGATAATAGACAACAGAAAACATCATGAAGCACTCTTACAATGATGATTAAGGCATCTAGATGACCTCAAATGAATATTATTCAATGGAATGAAATGATGTACTCGTCGAGGCGAACAATTTGACATATTACACGCACGAAACGGAGCTACGGATGCAGAGATACGACGCAACGAACATGGCATGAAAATTACTCAAAACTGGGACTTAGCCGTTTTCTGGAAAAAACACATGAGCGCTATGTAACTAAAACACGGATGGGTGAGGAATAGGCGGGATCGCTCACCTTGGGCCACTTGGGCCAGAGAGGAGGGAGAGGCGGCATGGGCCAACACGGAGCAGGCCGGCGGAGAAGACCCGCGGGGCCCACGTGGCTGGCGGCGCGTGTCCAGCGCGGATGGACATGTCCGGCGGCGCGGGGAGGAGTTTGCTAGGGTTTGTACCCGGGATTTCGGGGGAGAGGGCATATTTATAGGTAGAGGGAGCTAGGAGAGTCCAAATGAGGCACAGTTTTCAGCCACGCGATCGTGATCGAACGACCGAGAGCATGGAGGAGACTTAGATGGGTTTTGGGCCACTTTGGAAGGGGTGTTGGGCTGCAAAGAGAAGGGGGGTTTGGGGCTACGTGGATAACCGTTGGAGTATCAAACGACCTCCAAATGGCACGAAACTTGACAGGCGGTCTACCGGTGATGTACCAAGGCCACTTGGCAAGCCTCGGGCCATTCCGAGAAAGTTTAACACCCACTCACAACAGGAGACGAAAAGGGGAACGCCGGAGGGCATAGGAGCGCCGGATTGCAAAACGGACAACGGGGAAAATGCTCGGATGCATGAGACGAACACGTATGCAATGCAATGCAATGCAAATGATGACATGGCAAAATGCAACACACAAGCAAAAGACATGGCAACTACGGCGAATAACTGGCAGACACCTGGCGCATCGGATCTGGGGCGTTACACCGGCCCCTCCTGCGCCCGACTGGTCGGGCATACGCCATCTTCTGGTGGGTCACTGCCGGGTAGGGCCTGCGACTGGCAGGCCGTACCGACAGGCCGTCGTGGGGAACAGGGTTCCGCCTGCTTGGGGCGACGTCAGGGGAGACATGGCACAGTGCCCCGCCGTGTGGAGATCTCCGCCTGTACGGAGCACTGTAGCCATGGCTGTCCCGTGCGTCTGGGCGACGTGCTCCACTGTAGCCATGCTCCTGCTCGTACTCTCGATGGGGGGCTCGGCCGCACCGAAGCCGCGAGGTGGCCGCTTGCCCGATGCCGCCCTCTCTGGAGGCCGGCCGGCAGGAGCCGGCCACTCAGAGTGCCGTAGGCTTGGGTTGGCCGCCCTTTGGCAGGCGGCCGTTGGGCCAGCCGGTTCCCGGAGGGCGGAGCTTCAGCTTGGGGTCCAGCTAGGCGGAGCTGGCCCAAAGTCTTGATAATTTCAGGGACTCGGGTGAGCCTACCCATGGCCCATTACTCCGACACAGCTAGTGCTGCTATATGATAATAAACAGCCACTTTGACTATCGAATTTCAAATCTTCATTTAAATGTGGGTCATGCGTTCTTCATTTAAATTAGGCAATGGATCTCTATGGAAAACATTGACCAATGTAGATTGTGCCAAGTAGATGGTATCTTTGTATTTGCATTTTGAGCAAATAGTGATGGTCTGTTTTCCTATCATATTAATTACTGCACTTGGTTCAATTTGTGATGTTTGCAAGTCAAATTAATTTCCATATGGGCAGCAAAATAAAAAATATATAATGCAATCTAGACTTTCCACTGATCATACCAAAGATAAGCTGAAAACGCAATGAAAAGAACTGGTTGGCTTATTACATGGAGCTTATATTCACAGGTGCTTATTTTCTTAGGATAACTCGGAATAACTATCCCTAAGAAACTTGGCTAATAGAACTGGCATACAAATAACATGTCACGATGATTGCAATGGAGGAGTGACATACCATAGCACACTGTATAGGCTCACCGCTTCCTCTCCTTTTTTGCGAGGTTCCATGAAATTGCCACATACATCTTGTACTTTTTCATTGTGTAACCCTATCTGCAAGTTGACACGGCTAATTTCAGACATCTCTACATGATACTGCATTGCATATCCCTTGCGCATATTTAACCACCAATTAACGACTGTGTGCGTACCATAAACTAGCCATGACTCTGTATGCTGGAATAGCAGGCACTCTAAGGGAGCCTAATGTAGTGCACTGGAATTCCTACATGCCACCTATGATTTTGTGTAATGTACTTCCCATGTTCCTAAATATATGTCTTTGTAGAGATTCCAGTATGGACCACATATAGATGTATATAGATGCCTTTTCGAGTGTAGATTCACTCATTTTGCTCCGTATGCAGCCTATAGTGGAATCTCTAGAAAGACTTATATTTAGGAACGGAGGTATGAGGTAGTATCATGAATGACATCTACATATCTAATTTAGCAGCCAGTAGTAGAAATCATTGTCTGCACAAAGGGATTATTGGTCGAAAATCCTAGCAAAGCACGCTGGCAGGCACAGAACAATACAAGAGAGAGAGAGACGCGCTTACAAGATCATAGCAATGCCTCAGTCCAGGATCTTGGTTGGACAAGCTGTTAGATCCAGAAAAAACATCATCCTTGTAGTTTTTGCCAGCTACATAACAGGTAACAGCGACCGGTTAGTATAATTGAAGTACATTGGGCAGGTGATGCTGGACGGGTTTAAAGGTGACAAGTACCTAGGCCATGGCAGGTGCTTGGCATCTCTCCAGACGGTGGGAATCAGGTTAGAAATGTCGAGGGTGATGACGTTGCGCTGGCTGTCGGGGTCCGGTAAGGAGATCTAGAACCGTCGAGTAGGGTGTTTGTGGAGCGGCTCCGGTAGGGTGGATTACGGTGTGGGCGAAGCGGATCTGTGGCCATGGACGAGGGCGTAGGTGAAGCTGCTCTGGTGGTTGGGTTAAGGATGGTATCGACGACGCAGATCTGCGGCCGTGGACGGGGCGTTAGAAGCTGCTCCGGTGGTTGGGTTAAGGATGGTGTCGATGATGCGGATCTGCGGCTGTGGCCGGGGCATCAGAAGCTGCTCCCGTGGTTGGGTTATGGGTGGTGTCGACGATGCGGATCTACGACCGTGGACGGGGCGTTAGAAGCTGCTCCGGTAGGTTGGATGAGGGTGCGAGGAAGCGGATCTGAGGCCGTGGACTTGTGAGTTGGCAAAGCGGCCCCGGTAGGCTTGAGAATGGTATAGGCGAAGCTACTCCGGTAGGGTTGACGATGGTGTCGGCGAAGTGGCTCCGGTAGGGTTGAGGAAGGTGTCAGCGAAGCGGCTTCGGTAGTGTTGAGGAAGGTGTCGGCGAAGAGGATTAGAGGCCCTCGACTGGGGCGTCGGTGGGGAGGCTCCGGGGGTGTGGACGAAGTGTCTCCGGTGGGGAGTACGAATGAGCCGCTGCAGATGCGCGGCGGTTGACGAGAGTATCGGCGAAGCAGATCCGGCGCCGTGGACAAGGCCGGCACTGAATGGGCTGTGGTACAGTGGTGGATGAGCAGTCTACTTGTTTCTAGGGGAGGTGGGAGGGGTAGATGCGGCCGCAGAAGCAGATCCGGCGAGGTGGACGCCGCTGGCAGTGAATGGGCTATGGTACACCAGTGGATGAGCAGTCTAGGGTTTCGAGAGGGGAGGGGAGAAAGGGCGATGAAGTACAGACGACGTGATGTAAGATGCTCTGGTGCTGTGGAGTTAGTCATTTTTGCGGGAGGGGGAGAGTAAATGGGGGTGCCGTGTAGTGGGGGGAACCGGAAGTTACCAAAGCAGCCCCGACCTATCATGTAGATGAGGGCGGTATTGTAACTGTTGGTCTCCGTGCACCAAGGATAAAAGGGGGATTTCGCATGCTAAAGACTAAGGTGGCAGAAATTTTAGAAGGAGGCGGGAGATTTTGCCGCCCGCGGGATCATTCGTATCTAGTTTCAACTAATTTTGGACCGTGCTAGCGGGAAGGTCATGCTAGACTGTGTACACGGGGCACGCGTCAGCAGTTAATAACTGGTGTGAAGTCCACCCTAGAAAAAAATACAATAACTCAGGATGATGCGCCAATAACTTGGACGTTCACACGGGCGCGGCCAATAGTACGGGTGTAGTGGCGCGTTCAAAAAAAAAGGGATCAAATGCTCAGCCTATGTATTTGTCGTGTAAATAGATAATTTAGTGCCATTGGTTATTTACTTTAAACATAATGCATTGATGTGTTAGTGTAGAGGCGCACAAAAAGAAATGGATATTGTAGTTAGCTACTTAAAAGTGTTACCTCATATGATTACATAGCCTCCATTTCATAAATTGCGTACCCGTTGAATTCATACATGAATATTACATATATTACTTCAAAATAGAAACTTAAATCATCCAAGACTAATGAATTTGAATGTAAGAGTAACAATGGTGCATGTGCATGATAGCTACATTGGTTGTTTGAAGAAACATCACTGTAACTTTGGCATGCACAACTGAAAAGGTTTATTTAAATAGAAAAAATGTGATATGTGAGTGTCCAATCTTTATAGCGTTGAATCGATATTGTACCTTTGGCCATGATACGAAGTAGATATTAACTTATGTTCAAGCGATGCACGTCCACGATCGCTAGGTAGTGATACATGAATTAATTGTGCAATCTCTCTCACACGCATACATATCTCATTTCCTTGTGGGCATCGGAATCACACACGCACACTTCGTGTATTTCTCTCCCTCCGTCAGGGTTAAATTCGTCTTTCTACCCCGTCCTACAAGTCTCTCACACAGAAACACACACGCTCTCTATGTCTAACATGCCCACCCCTTTAATTCCGCCCACCCACAGCCACTAATGTCCCAAAGTATAATAATGTCTCTCACACATATGCTATCTACCTATCCCTTAATATAGCTAGATATGTGTCACACAAACTCCTTCTCCCTACTAGCAAGATGCCCATGCGTTGCACGGAACATCAAGATGCATTTGTATAAGAAGTTTATCTTGTGGGAGAAAAGGATGAACGAGGGAATGCCTTATTTACAAATGCGGAGAGGGGTGTGGGTATCTTTTTGCAAAATTGCCATATTTTCCTTCCTGTCCATCGGATATAAATCGGATGGCCTATATTGCAGGATGGCAGGAACACCATCATCACCAACTCTGTTTTTTATAAGAGTAGAGATATGTGAGTGTCACTGCCCCCCCACACACCCACACTTCCCAACACCGAAGGAGTAGGGTGACACCTCGATCTTGATACTAATCTATCAACTGGCTTCTCTCTGAAGCATACACACACACACTACCCGGCACCAAAGGAGTAGGGTGACACCTCGATCTTGATACTAATCTATCGACTGGATTCTCTCTCAAACATACACACACACACACTACCCGGCACCGAAGGAGTAGGGTGGCACATCGATCTTGATAATAATCTATCTACTCCTCTTTCAAACACACACACACACACACACTCGCTAGTTGTGCCTCTGTGCCTACCGCGCACACTCTCGGTACGTCTTTCTCTCCCCCCCAACAATGACAGCAGAAGGGTGACAACTTGATCTGATCATAATCTGTCAATTGGTTTCTCTCTCAAACATTGTGTCTTGGTGCCTCGCTAGGTAGCCCCCTCGATATGTAGACTTCTCGCGCGCACACAACTGTAGTGACGATGACGCTGAACCCAGTGTGCCTTGTTTTTACCGGCCTCATGTGATAGTTTTCACCCTGTTTTCTGTTAATTAACAAGGCAACCTTTTCTTTGTTACTACTAGTGAATCTGAAATTATTCGGGGCAGACATAAAATATATCACTTCAACCCAATTAACGTAGAAACTATTTTAAAAGAAATTAGCTAGCTGCCCGTGCGTTGCACGGAACATCAAGATGCATTTGTATGAGTAGTTTTCTTGTGAGAGAAAAGGCTGAACGAGGGAAGGCCTTATTTGCGAACGTGGAGGGACATGTGGGTATATTTTTGCAAAATTGCCATAGTTTCTTTCCTATCCGTTAGATACAAATCCGACGTCCTATATTGCAGGATGGTACGCACACCATCATCACCAACTCTGTTCTCTACTCCCTTCGTCCGAAAATACTTGTCATCAAAATGGATAAAAAGAGATGTATCTAAAACTAAAATACGTCTAGATACATTTCTTTTTATCCATTTTGATGACAAGTATTTCCGGACGGAGGGAGTATTTGTCTTTTTAGAGATTTCAACAAGTGACTATGACCGGACCTTACCAACATACTCAAAAAAGTAGTCCATAATTTTGATGTTACCCTCTTTTCTTGGCGGTGCAGTGCCATCCGGATACCTCATAAATAAATCAAGGACAAATCTGACCCCTTCCTGAAAAGACATACGTAGCAAAATGAGTGAATCTACACTCTAAAATATGTCTACATACACATCCGTATGTGGTAGTCCATTTGAAATGTGAAAAAGACAAATATTTAGGAATGAATGGAGTATGTATAAGAGTAGACATGGAGATATATCTCCAGCATGGTCTACAACAAAAATGTGATGGGCTGGTTAGCGCCGGATGCTCGCAACGCGATGACATGAGTTCGAATTCTGTCTTTTAACTTTAGATTTTTATATTATATATTACTCTACTTAGTTAATATATACTTCTTTCGCTACTGTACTGACAGTGGAACCCACAGAGTACTTAGAATATTAAGGATGGACTTGTTTCTTTTTAACTTTCTGTATGAAGCTGTAGCCACCCTGCAAGTCACGTGTACACTGTACATGCAATTAACTTTTTATAGAGGGACAATCATACAGGCAATTAACTCAAATGGATTGGATGTCACTCTATTATTTCTAGCATAAACAGCATCTCCAACGGCAGCCGGCAAATTTCCTCCCGCTTCCTTCCGCGGAGGACGACATCAAACGCCAGCGGCATACATTTTTACAACTCTAACCAACAAGAAGAAATTCGTGCAAACACGGACTGATTTCATATAAGCATGAAGGATTTCGTATAAAAAAGCTGGATCTTCATATAAACATGATGGATTTCATTACATTTACATGAACTAAGAGGTGCCAAACCGGCTCTCTTGTATAATTAATACTCCCTCCATCCGGAAATACTTGTCCTAGAAATGGACATGTCTAGACTTATTTTAGTTCTAAATGGCCGCCAGCGGATCCCTTTGTCTTCCTCATGTCCGTCAGACACTTGCGGGGTCGACGAAGGTCCTCGGAAGAGACGAAGCAGCAAAGAAACCACCTGAATCCACGGTCGTCACCTCGGTGGTGGCCTTCATGGGTCCCAAGTGGCGGCGGCCTCCCGTGTCCTACTTCTCCTCGATGATGGTGGCGGACACGGAGAAGCTGGCCACCGACTCGTCGCTCTCCACGCACCCGGCTTCTGTCTCTGTCTGCATGGTGCTACCGTAGGCACGGGAGGCGCGCCCACAGACACGGGAGGCGCGGCCACGGCAGACACTCGTGGCGCGGTACGACGCGACAGCGACGGTGCCCGTACCGGCATGCTCGCCACCGTGCCGGCGTGGAGCAACTCGCCACTTCTCATCGAGCTGAACTAGAGCGGCGAGTTGCTGAACCACGCGCCTGCTTGGGGCAGCAACTGGCTCCGTCGGGCCAAGCGAGGTTGGTGAAGCACCGAGCGGCCTCGCCCGTATCCGGAGGGCTCGGCGGGCCACCCAGCCGGGTAATATGCCGGAGAACAGCTCATCGGAAGCCATCGGAAGGGTGGAGAAAATGATGAAGGAGGAGATGGGGGAGCGGCGGAGGGGGGCGATTCTTGCCCACTGTCTGTCTGGCCTCGTGTAAATAGGGGGCGGACGATAGGAGCTTGGCCGGCGTCTGGCCTCGTTTAAACTGAGGGCGGACGGGAGCAGCTCGCCCGGTGTTGCGCTTAATTCCGGCCCGCTCATGAACGGACGTGTGGCCGGAGTAGGATTCTTGGTTTGCATGCGGGTTTAATGGAGGGGTTTAATGGAGGCACCGGGCGGTGCAGTACTATTCGATTTGACAGCATTAATGAGCCGTCAAATCACAAAGGCCCTCGCCTCTCGTGAAACCGACCGAGCTAGACTGCCCCGCCCTCTAGCCTTTTAAAAATGTATATACTCCACTTTTGTACAGTAGTAGTATTGATGGATTGCACCATGGAGCAAAACTTGAAATTAAAAAAAAGGTGGTTCATATAGAGAGCGCTCGTGAACTATGTGTCATACATGGCAATAAATAAAGTACTACATGATACTAATATATGATACATAGCGCAGGAGTACTAAGTATTATTAATACAGTTTTGCTAGAAGTCATCTAGATGAGATATAATTTGGTCTGATTCATCCTCTATAGCCATTAGATGTGATGCTATAAGATGCGTGTGTGCTGACGTAGGTTGTATTTGATCTTGTGCAACGAACTGACCACTGCATGTCATGTTTGATAGTCTCAAGTCATTAAAAGCATACAAGCCCCACATCTCTTCTTGGTTGATTCCTCTATTTATGTCAAAAAATAAGAAACAACGTGAGAGTTAATGCACCACGCCTATGTGTTTACTAGTATTTGATTTTCGTAAGATGACTTAATACTCACCTAGATGGAGGGAGTATTCGATTTGACAGCGGGCGGCGCAGTTCCCGATACGGCTTTAATGCAGACGAGGGAGGGAGTAGCGGTTCCCGATATGTTGAACGGCCAATGCATCCTCCTTCAATTAATGCATGAGGGAAGTAATGGGAGGATGTCCGGGAAAAGAGGTTGCACGATGTGAATGCAACGTAGTTTTCCCTCATTGCCCTCATATAAAGGCGCCCCTCCATTCCAATGCATCTACCACATCATACGCACCTAAGCATTTCCTAAGCACCTACGCTAAGCACAAAAGAGCTCGCTCCAGACCCATGGCAGCGATGCGCGTGAGTGGCCAGCGGCTGCGCCAGATGGTCCACGACGCCGGCCTGCGGCATGGCACTGAGGATCGTCTCCAGACGGTGTTGGAGACCGGCTAGTGGATGGCCGCTGTCGATGCTAACTACGACTCTCTCTTGGACCATATGATCATTGCCACCACAACAAGTTCACCATCCTCAAGAAGCTCGCGGACGACATCGCCGTACTCCTCCAGCCCGCGCGCCCGGGCTCCTCATTGCCTGCCACCCTAATCGGCCTCCATGGCCATAACCTCTTTCAAGCACTGATGGCCCTGCGACTGCCCGCCGACGCCACGAAGAATGTCCACCTGGAGGTCGTGCTCGCCGCGAGGTTCCTCGCCCTGCAAGAATTCATCGACCTACACATCCATGTGTACGAGCAAATCATGTACATAGGTATCTACAAGCCAAGTGAGGACTCTACGACATTGGCCTTCCTCAACCGGCTGGAAGCCTTGGATGCCTTTGCTGAGAAGCACCTCGACCTCGCCACAAAAGCCGCCGCTCCTTAGCCGCCGGTCAGTGGCCCGGCGCACTAAGTTGAGGAGGAGGAGGTCGTACGTTCATGGATCCATCTTTCTTCTTTCCTTCTGTAACCACCACTGCGATCGCATCATCGTGGCCTTAATTCTTATTGTGCTGTTGCATTCTCGTTCCAATCAATACCAACATGTGCGATCCCTTTGCTTAATTATATGCATCACTGTAACTAGTACTCCATCCGTCAATTTATAAGTTGTGCTTACCTTTTCCATCAGCTTCGTGCAACGCGCGGGCATCTTGCTAGAAACACTAGAATATGTCTATATAATCCGTATGTGATAGTCCATTTGAAATATCAAAAAAGACAAATATTTAGGTATGGAGGGAGTAATATATTAGGAGTATATCAAAACAATAGTGATTTCTTTCAAGTTTGTGAACAAATACTACTATTCTACTACTTTGGATCCGTCGCAACGCACGGGCACATTGCTAGTAAAAGGAAAAGGCCTGCCGCGTTCGCGTCACACCCCCACACGCCCGGGAATCGGGAGTACAACATGGACCGTCTGGCATGACACATAGATTAGGGAAGGCGTGTTGCCTAGCAGTGGCGGAGCTTGAAGCAAAACATTGGGCGTGCCAGTCTAGCCGGGCTATAGAAATTACCCTTGCGTTGATGTTCCATGCCTCAAAACTGGATGTACAACTAAGAAAATCCTGCTAGGTTGGGCGGGCAAGGGCACGTGTTGGTCCTCACGTAGCTCCGCCCCTTTGCCTAGCATTTTCACTTTCATGTGGGACCGCTATTGAGCAAACCAACACTCCGCCCGCCGTCGGGTTGGAAAACAGAAACAAGGGGAAGATCTAGCTGTAGCACGGAAGCCAAGAAATTTTGTGTCAGACGGGGCTCGTTGATAGAGTAGGAGCATTCAGTACTAGTACTACTCCTACTAGTACTCCCTCCGTTTCTTTTTAGTCCGCATATAAGGTTTGGTCAAAGTCAAGCTTTGTAGAGTTTGACTAACTTTATATTAAAAAATATAAACATTCACAAAATGAAATCGACATATCAAATGCACTATGAAACATATTTTCATACTATATAGTTTTAGCATTGTAGATGTTCATATATTTTTATGTAAATTTGGTTAAATTTTGTGTAGTTTGACTTTGACAAAATCTTATATGCGGAGTAAAGAGAAACGAAGGGAGTGCCAAGTTTGTACTCCTAATACTATATTACTAGTACTACCACTATACAACTAGTAGATACGTGCATGGCACAACATCGTAGGAACAAAAAATGGAAAGATCTTGTTTTGGGTGATTTATCTTTTTTTCAATCAACGTAGTATGAATAATATGATGTGGGGGGCACCCATGAAGCTTATGTGGCTTGGTTGCATTGCTACGGAAGGTTAGAGAAAAATAAATAGATAATATGTTTAGAGTGCACTCCACTAAATAGATATACTTTGGATCCATTGCAACAGACCGACACATCTATATCTATACCCCCTATATAGTGTGTGAAAAACTTTGAAAGTTGGTCGTTGGATGAAGCCAATCCGATGGTACAAAGA
Organism: Triticum aestivum; assembly: GCF_018294505.1. Taxonomy (NCBI): domain Eukaryota; kingdom Viridiplantae; phylum Streptophyta; class Magnoliopsida; order Poales; family Poaceae; genus Triticum; species Triticum aestivum. Next base: position 349,566,275 of record NC_057807.1, on the reverse strand, counting down.
TGGCAAATCTGAGCACTACTGGTCGTTGGATATCATCCACCAGATTCTACCACATGTATAATCTAGAAGACTCCATGGTTGAACTTAATTCATGACTAACTTTACCACAACTAAGCTTAGGCAAAGTTATTAGTTCTTCAAAATGAGAGCCACAAGTTGGCAAGCCTAACGGAATCTTGCCACATTTTTTGTGTGTATGTCATGTGGGGCCTTAGTGTGGCTTGCCTAAGGTGTGACTTGAACCAAACACTCACCTAAGTTAATCAAACTTGCCTAACCTTACATTCCACCAGATTTTGCCACGTGTTAGAATCCAAAAAGCTCCACATGTAGAAGCATAATGCACAAACCACCAGAATCTCATGCGTGCAATGCATGTGTACCTTACTAGTACTAGTTGGTAGTAGTAAGAAAGAAATTCCATATTTGGCACGAGCTTGTACCGCGGGAGCACCAGAAGGCCTGCCGCAGAAGTTACATTTCCCTCTCGGTGCCCACGGGACCAAACTTTAGTGGCTTAGTACCCGGCCTATGAGTCAATGACATGCGGACCTTAAATGCGGCTGGCCCACATGTCATTCTCATGGTGGTGGCGTGGTTCGCGACTCACTCATTCGAGATGAACCGGCCGGTGGAGGCGTGGTCGTGGCGCGGGTGCCACAGCTGGGCGTCGGGGCGTTACGAGGCATAGATGGCCACACTGGCGGGTACTACATGTAGTACATAAGTACTCCAGCTGAGGATTGATGCCCGGGACAAAATGTGTCACAGCCGCTGGATGAAAATTCGATGGTGCGGGAGTACGGATCGGAGCACAGCAGCGGAGCAGGCAAACCGCGTCCAATCGGGTGTGTCTGTGGTAGAAAGTTGATGGTCGCCGCAGTTCAGCTGGTCCGCATGTCATGCACACAAAGGCAGAGGAGCGGTGGGCCCGAGAGGGATGAGGGGCATGAACAATCCTACCATTCTGTCACTGACATGTGGGACCCATAAGCGTGGGTCGCACCTGTCAGCGAAGGAAAGGCAGGGTAAGGCAGTGATAGCCACATCAAAGGATCCATGTCCACGTCGGGGGACGTCGTGCCGTGGGTTGGAGCGGCATCGTGGGAATCGCGTGTGGGTGTGGCAGTGGTAGAAACAAGAAATGTGATGGTCGCTGTGGTTCAACTTCCATGGACAAGCTGTCGTGTCTGCTAACACATGTATATCAAAACTAGCGTGTTTATATTTCAAGCACATGAACAAGTATTATTCTACTAGTTTGGATCCATTGCAACGCACGGGCCAGCACATTGGTAGTAGTAGTGTCCATCACTATCTCTAGAGGCCTTCCCTCGTTCATACTTTTCTCTCACAAGATAAACTACTCATACAAATGCATCTTGATGTTCCGTGGAATGCACGAGGATGTTTCCTTGGGGGTCTCTCCAGCGGGCGTGGTCGTAGTTGCAAGTTGATGCCCCATGAGATGCCGACGTTGAGGGGCACTCGGATTTCCTCCGATGAGCAGGTTAGATGAGTTTGATCACGTAGTAAATGCATTCTAAAGACTACTTCCGTGTCCATTTCCTAATTCTCCCCCTGCCCACTGTTTCACAGGCTAGGCTCGGTGCGAGTGGAGATTGGCTTGCATATGTACGAGAGGGTACCAACATCAATTTGCACAACATTTACAACGGTGACACCGTTCCCGTAGAACCTTTGTCCAACATTGGGATTAGCCATGCAACGGGCCACCGCATGAATTGGTACGATGGAACCACAGTGAGATTGAATAAGGTAGCACGAACCTTGCACATGGCGGTCAAAGGTGGACCGTGCTGTCTGCGGCCGATTTGTTGCCATACGAGTAGGAAGACGCTGTGCTCCTTTCTAACCGCATCTTCGCGGTGACAAACCAGGGGACTTATTTTGTATGGGACACATCCTACGATATACTCCCTCTCTCCCAGTTTATTTGTTTTGAATCTTTTCGTTTTATAAGTTTCAAATTCAAATTTAGAGTTCCCCATCACATGTTGAGATTACAATGTCCATTAAATTATTGCGTGCATGTATAGTAAAGAAACAAATCTCGAGTTTGGCACGAGTTCGTGCTACGGGAGCACCACAAGCCCTGGCGCAGGAGTTACATTTCCCTCTCAGGGCCGTGGGGACTGAGCTTCAGCGCCTTACTACACCTACCTTTGAGTCAATAACATGTGGACCTGATAGGTGACAGGTCCACATGTAATGCTCCCGAAGGCAGAGTGGGCAGTGGGGCCAAGAGGGGTGAGCCGCAGGTCGGGGGACGTGTGGTTTCATGGGTTCGAGCGGTGTCGTGGGAATCGCGGGTGGATGTGGTAGAAACTTGATGCTCGCCGCATTTTGGTGGCCCACATGTCATGCACACAAAGGCAGATGGGCGGTGCGGCCGAGAGGGGTGAGGCTGTAAGTGCATCTAGTGCCACCCCTAGTTGGTTTTGGAGTATTGACGACAAATTTGGTTGAGGGACTAATGTGTTTGTGAGAATTGCAGGATAACACAGGTAGTGTCCCTCATTGATTCGGTTTACCTACCGGAGATGACCCCTAAAAATGTATGAAGACATTGACGACAATGGTGGTATGTGAAGATATTCATATTGAATACTATGACATGAGAAGACATTGAGTGAAGACCATGGAGCGCGAAGACTGTGTCATTTTGTTGTTTCCTTTTTGTTCTTTGTTGAGTCATAGGAACCACCGTACTGTTCAGTGGGGTCCAAGTGAATAAAGTCAGAATGACTGAAGTGATGCTCAACCCAAATCCTATGTCTACGTGCGAAGACAATGAGAGCAAATCTTATCCAGAGTTGGATGAGTCAGCTTTGCTTGTAGCCCAAGTAAAGTTGCCGTGTGTGTTTGAAATCTGACCGTTGGAACACGTGTTAGTTCCTTAGTGACCCAGGGTCATTTCGGACATATCAGGTCGGGTTGCCTAGTGGCTATAAATACCCTACCCCCTACACCATAAATTGGTGGCTACTTAGAGTTAGTGCACGGCTTTTGTCGTTTGAGAGCAACCCACCTTGAAGCCTTTGAGAGAGAGAAATCCTTGCGAGGACAAAGCCCAAACACGTAGAGCCAAAGAGTGTTAGGCATCTGAAAGTGCTAGTATCGACTAGAGGGAGGGTGAATAGGCGATTTTTATGAAAGTCTTCAAAACTTGGAAGTTTCGAAGACAAACAACAGAAATGACCTAGTTGATATGCAGCGGAAGATAAACTACCATAAGCAAGCCATAGTCAAGTATGCAATGATGTGAAAGTACAGGACTAATAGCAGCTAAGTAGTAAGGATCAGGATGGAAGATATTATGAAGCCAATCAACAGTAGTAGTCAAGCAATGAAGTCAAACAGATACACAGATAGGCAGTGACTTCACGAAGACAAACTTAAGTAAAGTATGGAAAGGGATAGAACCAGTTGCTCATTGAAGACACAGGATTTGTTGGACCAGTTCCAGTTGCTGTGACAACTGTACGTCTGGTTAGGGAGGCTGCGATTTAACTCAGAAGACCGTGTCTTCACCTTATTCCCCTTGAGCTAAGGACACCTAGTCCTCACCCAATCACTCTGGTAAGTCTTCAAGGTAGACTTCCAAACCTTCACATACTTCGTTCACCGGCAATCCACAATGACTCTTGGATGCTCAGAACGCGACGCCTAACCGGCTGGAGGATTCACAGTCCTCAAGTGTAATAAGTCTTCAGGTCACACAGACAGAAAGACTTCAGTGATGCCTAACACTCTTTGGCTCTGGGTGTTTGGGCTTTGTACTTGCAAGGATTTCTCTCTCTCAAATGCTTCGAGGTGGGTTGCTCTCAAACGACAAAAGCCGTGCACAAACTCTGAGCAGCCACCAATTTATGGTGTAGGGGGTGGGCTATTTATAGCCACAAGGCAACCTGACCTGATTTGTCCGAAATGACCCTGGGTCACTAAGGAACTGACACGTGTTCCAACGGTCAGATTTCAAACACACGCGGCAACTTTACTTGGGCTACAAGCAAAGCTGACTCATCCAGCTCTGGATAAGATTTGCTCTCATTGTCTTCGCTCGAAGACATAGGATTTGGGTTGAGCATCACTTCAGTCACTCTGACTTAGTTCACTTGGACCCCACTTAACAGTATGATGGTTCCTATGACTCAACAAAGAAGAAAAGGAAACAACGAAACCACACAGTCTTCGCGCTCCATAGTCTTCACGTAATGTCTTCTCATGTCATAGTCTTCAATATGAATATCCTCTCATACCACCATTGTCTTCAATATCTTCATACATTTTTAGGGGTCATCTCCGGTAGGTAAACCGAATCAATGAGGGACACTACCTGCGTTATCCTGCAATTCTCACAAACGCATTAGTCCCTCAACCAACTTTGTTGTCAATACTCCAAAACCAACTAGGGGTGGCACTAGATGCACTTACAATCTCCCCCTTTTTGGTGATTGATGACAAACTGGTTAAAGTTTTCAACGGGGATAAAGTATGTGATATTGTAAGGATAGGGAATTGTCTTCATAAGTAGCAAGGGCTCCCCTTGAAGATGTGCATCTAAGTAATTTGCTTTTGGAATGCAAATGCACATGGCAGGTTGTACTTGTGGAGATCCACTTCAACTTATGAAGATAATTCATCATGCATGAAATGATATAGCAAGTAGAATGACATGCATAATGAAAAATGGACGTCTGCAGAATGATCTAAGTGCGGAAGTTATCATCGCACATGCGGAATTTATCATCGCATCACAGTAAAGCAAATAAATAGCAGACGACCATCAAGTTTAGGTGTTACAACTCAAAGAACCAAATGTTTTAAAAAGCAAGAGTTGTAAGCACGAGGAAAAATGTAATGCAACCGCCCATATGAACCCGCTTGAAGACTATCAACTCATACGCTTCTCCCCCTTTTGTCAGTAAGGACCAAAAAGGTCTGAAGACATAGAGCATCTACTCGTCCTCATGAGTAGGTGAAGCAGCAGGGTTGTCGTCATTGGTTGGCGGTGCAGACGAACTTGGTGCAATGTCGATGCATGCAGTAGTAGGAGGTGGTGAAGTAGCATCATCTTCATCATCGATCACTCTGGCATTGGCAGTTGCCGCGGAGGAAGAATATTCACAGTCTTCAAGAGATGGAGTGCGACGTAGGACAGCAGTCTGTGGAGGAGTGGAGTCAAACTGGAATCTTGCATTGAAGCCATCATCTTGAAGATCTGCTTCAGCACTAAGCGGGGTCAAACTCTTCCGTGATCGCTGGCAAGTCTCGTGAGCAACAAAGGCATTCTTGGTGGCTAGGTTACGAATGCGATTGACATCCACCAAGAGGCTTTGCATCTGTCTCTTGAGCCAATAGTGATGCTTATCCTGTTTCTGATGAAGGGCCACAAGAAGTTCTCGGTCATTGAGAATGCGAGAACGCTTCCGAGGCCTTTGGGCAATGGTGCTTTCAGTGGCTTCAGTAGGTGCTCGATGAGGCAGACGAGTATTTCCAGCCAATGGATAGATTTGTGTTGCTGCTTGAACACCTTCAATGGGTTGAGTGAAGCTTTGGTGCTCGGCATTCTGAAGACAAAGAGGCTTCTTGGCAGGGTCAGAGTATATGGCTTCAACTGACATATCAACCTCTGGTAAAAAGATCAGATGATTGCGAGTAGAGGGCTGATAGTTGACAGATGAGTGTCGCTTGATGAGGCGCATGACCCATGGAGCATAAAACATCATACCAAATAGGTCAGATCCAGAAGCAGCAAGTTGCCTGATAAAGAATTCTTGAGTATTGAAGCTGATGCCATTGAGAATGTAAAAGACCAAAGTCTTCATAGCTCCTTCAAGTTTGGCCGTTGATGAATGTCCTTTGATAGGCCATAGAGTTCGCCTGATAATATGATATATTATGTGTGGCAGATACTCAAGGTCTTCAAAGGCTTCATCATGCTCAATTGGATATTCAGCGTCAGATGGCAAAGGCTTCATCATGCTCAACATCTAGCTCATGTTGGGTTCTGGCTTATGGAAGATGCTCTCCAATGCATTGCGGTGTAGCTGACAGTCAGGTTCATATAGCTCTCCAGGAGTGGCTAGCCCTGTAAGCTCGATGATGTCAAGAGCTTTGGCTTCATGATGAACATTTCCGGTCATCCACTCGAGGACCCATGTCTTGATATCTCTGTTGTAGCCACGAATGTGTAGAGTAGCATAGAATTGAAGCAATAGCTCTTCATTCCAGTGTTCTTTGTCTGTCACAAAGTTGAGCAGACCAGCATCACGAAAGCAATCAAGTGCTTCTTCTAAGAACGGTAGTCCAGCAATGGCTTCAGTGTCAAGGCACATATGAGGGAAAATGCGCCCTTGATCATATAGAACGCAGGAGTAATAGCTTCTCTGCTGATAGCTCCAGAACCGATCTGATGATATCTTTGGCTTTGAGTAGGGGTTCTTGGCGCTATCAAAGAAGGTATTGTGGCCCTTGAAGCCATTTGCATTGAAGGACCCTGGTGAGTTTGCAGTACCTGGAAACCTTGGCAGTCTTGGCTTTGGCTTCTGGACCTGAGGCCTATGCTCAACATGATAATCAAATAGAGGTCTAGAGGCAGTAGGCGGAGGTACCAGAATGGGCCATCGGACAGTGGTTAGCTGACCATGACTGTATGCTTGCTCAATTGTATGGGGCCTTGGTGGCGGAACATGAGCAGGGGCAACAGCTGAGGCCTTAGGCTGCACAACAGGTGCTTCAGGAGCAGTTGTCTCATTAGCTTCAGGTGCAGTTGTCTCATTAGCTTCAGGTGCAGTGGCCTCATTGGCTTCAGGCTCAGTGGCCACATTGGCTTCAGGCACACTGGTAGGTGCAGGCTCCACATTAGCGTCATCCATGACTACGTCATTGGCTTCGTTGGCGTTGGTGGAGATAGCTTCAACATTTGCAACCTCCTATTGATGAACAGGAGGGTCGGGCACTGGCACGTTCACATCTGGAACAGCTTCTTCAATCACTGGGGGAGTAGGGACACGTATGTCTTCTTGATTTTCCTCGGCTGATGCAGCCGGAATGTCTTCAGCAGCTTGGGCTTCAGACTCGGAGACATTCACAGTAGGAGTGGGTTCAGAAAATACTTGACATGCAACAGGCTGGCATTACACTTCTCCTTCTGGAACGCTCGACAGAGGGACTTGAGGCCTTTGTCCTTTGTGAAGCCTGTGAAATGCTGGCAACGCCTTAGGAGATGGAGTTGGCTGGGCCTCAAAGTCTTCATCTTCTTCTTGCACGGGTGGTGTAGCTTGTTGTTGTTGTTGGGGAGTACTTGGGGAGTCTTGTTGCTGTGGGTGATCAGCCCACGATGCATCCTGAGCAATTGGCGTCAGAGGACGACCAATGCTGATGAGTTCGCTGTTTGTAAGAACAGGCGATGGTACCACGTTGTGTTTGATCTGAGGAAGAACTTCATCATCTTCAACATTGTCATCATGACCAATGTCTTCAGCAGCGGTGGGTTCAGCTGCTGGAATATCTTCAACTTCATGAGCCTCTGGGGAAGCAGGCTCATGAACTATCATCCTTCTTTCTTGATGTTCTGACGCAGGGCGAACCACTGAAATGGGTTCAACAACTAAGGGCTCCGTGGGAGCAGCCCTAGTCTTCTTAGTCTTGCGCTTCTTCTTGGAGGGAGCGGCATCAGAGGCTTCAGTATTCTTCCTCTTTCTGGCTTCAGCCTCGGCAGCCCTCGTCTTCTTCTATTCTGAAGCGGTTGTGGTGACCTTTGGCTTCGAGCCAGTCATGCTGCTTGGGAAGATAATGCGAGGGGCTTCTTGGCTTGAAGGTGCAGGCTGGTCAGCAGGAAGCTTCTTCTTTTTCTTTGCAGTCATCCTGGGGTCAATGCCAGGACGGCCAAGTGACTTGCGCTTCTCAGCCTCATTGTAGGCAAGCACACACTTATCAGCCAAACTCTTCATGCACTCTCGAGAGCCCTGAGCTTCTTCATGCTTCTTAAGAAAAGCTTCTTTAAGCTCATGCAACATGACCTTGAAATTTCTGACGTCTTGAACACTTAGCTTGGCCACATGCTTCTTGAATTGAGCCTTTTCATAATCAATCTTGTTCTTCATCTCAACTATGCGCTGAGCGAGAGCTAGCTTAGAAGCAATGGCACCATTGAAGGCGACACTGAGGCCAATGGGAAGCTGCAAATCTTCAAAGCTGAGATTGGGGGTGTCAAACCACTCATCAATGAAGTTGTGGATGATTGCCGCATCAAAGAGAGGCAAGTTGTTGAAGATTTCTGCTTCTTCCTTGCTCTTTATCAGTTGCTCAAGGGCATCATCAGCAAGAGCTTCATCACTGGACAGATCAATGGGTTCTTCACGCAGAATGGCGGCAGGAGTCAAGGCTTGATCAGTATGCCTGACAAGTTGCTTTTTCTTCTCCGTCTTCTTGGAGATACGGGATTGATCTTCAGACCGCACACTGGCTTCAGGAGGTGCAGTGGCCAGTGGCTTCGCACGAGAAGTTTTTGGAGGTGCAGTTGATCTAGAAGCCTTTGGCTTCTTTTGCTTCTACGGCTTCGGAGGAGGAGCTTGAGCTTCATCAGAGTCAGCATCATTATCAGAATGATCTACTCTGGCACCCTGGACCAAGATGTAGGTGATGAGGCCGTCAAGGTTGGAGAAGGGGCCGATGACATTGGGTTCTGCATCACGGGAGCCATCGGTACGAGGAGCAGAGGGACCAGGGTTGAAGTCCAATCACAAAGACTTCTTGTTTTTCTTGGCCGAAGCCTGGGCGAACTGAAGGTTGCGCTTGAAGAGAGCATCGTCACGACACTAGAGTAATGATGTGGGATCGGCGTTCTCGGGCTGAGGTCCACGGACCATGCAAGGATAGAAGCCTTGCGCAATAGCTTCAGCTCTGTTCTTGGGTTGAAGTCCTCGATAGAGAATATCACCCCAAGGTCTCTTGATAGCATTCTTCTCTACATATTCCTTCGTCACAAACTTGTACTTGAACCATTCTTCATCCCAATAGCGTCGAATCCATTGGATTCGTGTCTTGCGCTGATGATAAGTTTCTTCAGGATCTGTCTTGTAGAGCTCTGCAAGGTCATCAGGCAGATCTTTGGATGTTCCTTCTCTGCGCTGTTTGCCACCCTTCCTTGCTGATTTTTCTGCAGCCATGAACTTCAAACTAAATGGCTTCAATACGTTCAAAGGCTTCAGAGACTTACGCTTGCTGGTCAAGCAGGAACTGGCTTCAGGAGAATTGATATGATGTTGTAAGTATTCTGCAAACAAATGCAGACTATGAGAACCAATGGATTCTCCCACGGACATGTACCTGTGACAGCATTAGAGATGCGAGGGAAGGGGAAGAGGTCATATGCATTCTCAGAAGATTTTGAAGATAAATCAATTTGAAGACATTGACCTCATGATGCGAAGACATTCACTTATATAGGTGAGTTGGTTCCAGATTTGTTCCAATCCGTGAATAAGTACAAGTGAGGAATCAAACTAGACAGGAAATCTAAGTGACTTGACTAGGCAGTATGAGATGCAGACAAAATAGATCTAGCATTGTGTAAGCAGAAACCACTTTCGGTAAATAGGATGAAATCCTGAAGATCAAAAAGGTGGTAAAAATAGAGTTATAAGTACTGCACGACGAACTGCTAGATGGGATGAATAGGAGACCGAGCAGTTCAGCCCACCGTGCCCTAACTTGGCGACGGAGGACACCTACTGCGACGGCGGAGAGTACGATGTCCGCGACCGGCGTGAGGACGGCGTCGGAGAAGTCGCGGCAGCTAAGCGCTTTGTCGCCGGTGTTGTCGAGAGCTAGCGGTGGCGCTAGGGTTTTGACGGAGGTGGAGAGGTGGAAGAATGATTTCTTTACCGCAGGGGACAAGTATTTATAAGTAGGTGAGCAGCACAGCGCAATTACGCTAGTGCCCCTGGCAGTTCACATCTGAGGGGCACGTGGCAAGCATGCAACATACTCAGAGTTGTCCCACGTTCCCACGCCCGCCAGGCATGTCAGAGAGTTGTTCCGACTTCTCCGGATTTCAACAATAAAGATAAGTCATTTAAAACAGATTTAATGTTTATCTCTTTGCCTTCTGCTGACTAGGACGCAGAGAAGACATTCGACAGTTTCAATAGAATGTATATGATTTGGACAGATAGAGTTTGAGATAGAAAGCATAGAGAGGTTAGGGTCCGATCACATTCACTTAGTTCAAAAGATCCAACTTGAAGACATAGCTATAAGTGAATGCTGTAGAGGACAGAACACTAGTATATATATATATCAGAAAGCAATCAAATCATCATAGTGCAGAAAATCGTGAAGATAAATTGAAACTGAAGACAAACCAAATGCGAAGTCATTGCAATAGAACGCCATGAGTGAAAACACTTCAAACAGAGAAATTTGGTGGTGTCGTTACCCACTGTATAGGAAGTATTAGACCCAGACACGACGGACAATTATCATGGCGCTCCGAAGTCAAATTCCAGGTTAATGTATTCACACTCAGAGTGTAAATCTTCATTGATTGAAGATATACATTACTTTGTGTGTTGCACATCTAAGTCATCAACATGCATAAGTGTTAGGATGTGTGCCTGATCACAGGACATTTGAGGATTCCAAGATATTTAGCTCACACCGTAACTTGCAAAACCTTTTCTCATCCAAGGGCTTTGTGAAGATATCTGCAAGTTGCTCTTCAGTGTTGACGTGAATGATATCGATATCTTTCTTCATGACATGATCTCTGAGAAAGTGATGACGAATTTCAATGTGCTTTGTCCTCCAGTGTTGAACTGGATTGTTGGCTATCTTGATGGCACTTTTGTTGTCGCAGAATAGAGGTACTTGTTTCAGGTCGATGCCATAGTCCTTGAGAGTTTGCTTCATCCATAGAAGCTGAGCACAACAGGATCCAGCAGCAATGTATTCAGATTCAGCAGTTGAGAGTGATACACAATTCTGCTTCTTTGAAGACCAACACACAAGTGATCGACCAAGAAAATGACATGTGCCTGATGTAGACTTGCGATCCACTTTGTCACCAGCATAATCAGCATCCGACAATCCAACCAAATCAAATTTTGAGCCCTTGGGATACCATAATCCGAGTGTTGGGGTGTAAGCCAAATATCGAAGAATTCGCTTCACAGCTAAGTGATGCGATTCCTTTGGTGTCGCTTGGAATCGAGCACATATGCAAACACTAAGCATAATATCTGGCCTAGATGCACATAGATAAAGTAAAGAACCAATCATGGAGCGGTATACCTTTTGATCGAACTCTTTACTATTATCGTTGGGACCAAGATGATGTTTGGCTGGCATTGGCGTCATGTAGCCTTTGCAGTCTTCCATTCCAAACTTCTTCAGACAATCTTTGAGGTATTTTTCTTGAGATATGAAGATGCCATTTCTTTGCTGACGAATTTGAAGACCAAGGAAGAACTTCAGCTCACCATCATGGACATCTGATATTGCTCTTGCATCATGTACCCAAACTCATCACTATACTTCTGGTTGGTGCAGCCGAAGATTATGTCATCCACATATATTTGGCACACAAACAGTTCACCATCATATGTCTTCGTGAAGAGTGTGGGATCGAGGGATCCTGGTTTGAAGCCTTTGCTCTTCAGGAAGTCTTTGATTGTATCATACCATGCGCGAGCAGCTTGTTTGAGGCCATACAGTGCTTCGTTTAGCTTGTACACCATATCAGGATGTTTTGGATCTTCAAAGCCAGGTGGTTGAGTGACATATACTTCTTCTTCAATCTTGCCATTTAGAAATGCACTCTTCACATCCATTTGATATAGCAAGATGTTGTGATGATTAGCGTAGGCTAGCAGTATGTGAATAGCTTCAAGCCTAGCAACAGGAGCAAATGTTTCATCGAAGTCAATTCCTTCAACTTGAGTATATCCTTGAGCCACAATACGTGCTTTGTTTCTGATGACTTGACCATGCTCATCTTACTTGTTTCGATATATCCATTTTGTTCCGATAATGTTATGCTTGCGAGGGTCAGGTCGCTTGACAAGTTCCCAAACATTATTCAGCTTGAACTGCTGAAGTTCTTCTTGCATGGCTTGAATCCATTCAGGTTCCATAAAAGCTTCAGCAACTTTCTTGGGTTCTGATATTGACACAAATGAAAAGTGCCCACAGAAGTTTGCTAGCTGTGTTGCTCTTGATCGAGTGAGTGGACCACGTGCATTGATGCTGTCAATTATCTTCTCTATTTGAACTTCATTTGCAACACGAGGATGAACAGGACGAAGACTTTGCTCTTGCTGATCATTATCATTATTGGAAGGATTGTCTTCGGTCTGAGCATTTTCTTCAGGTTGGCTTGGGGCAGAAATGATAAGTTCCTCTTTAGGCTATGCTTCAGAAGGCATGATTTCACCAGTTCCCATCAGCTTCATAGATTCACTGGGCGGAGCTTCGTCTTGTGTACTTGGCAGAATATCTCTCTGTGAACCATTGGTTTCATCAAATTTCACATCCACAGTTTCGACGATTTTGTAGAGATACAGGTTGAAGACTCTGTAGGAGTGTGAGTCCTTTCCATAGCCAAGCATGAAGCCTTTGTGAGCCTTAGGTGCAAATTTTGACTTGTGATGGGGATCCTTGATCCAGCATCTAGCTCCAAATACTCTGAAGTACCTGACGTTTGGCTTCTTGCCAGTAAGGAGCTCATAGGATGTTTTGTTCAGAAGCTTATGGATGTACACACGGTTGATGATGTGATAGGCTGTATCAATAGCTTCAGGCCAGAACTTTCTTGGTGTCTTGTATTCATCTAGCATTGTTCGAGCCATCTCAATGAGGGTTCTGCTTTTGCGCTCAACGATGCCATTTTGCTGTGGTGTGTATGGAGCAGAGAACTCATGAGTGATTCCCATTGTATCCAGATACAAATCGAGTCCTGTGTTCTTGAATTCAGTGCCATTGTCACTTCTGATATGCTTGATCTTCATGCCATAAATGTTCATTGCTCGATTGGCGAAGCGCCTGAAGACATCTTGCACTTCAGTCTTGTAAAGAATTATATGAACCCATGTGTATCTTGAGTAGTCATCAACAATGACGAAGCCATAGAGACAGGCAGTTGTTGTGAGGGTGGAGTAGTGAGTAGGTCCAAATAAGTCCATGTGTAACAGCTCGAAGGGTTGAGATGTTGTCATGATTGTCTTCGAGGGGTGCTTTGCCCTTGTCATCTTTCCAGCTTCACAGGCACCACACAAATGATACTTCTTGAACTTGACATCCTCGATGCCAATGACATGCTTCTTCTTGACGAGTGAGTGTAAGTTCCTCATGCCAGCATGTCCTAGCCTTCAATGCCAGAGCCAGCATTCTAAAGCTTTTGTGAGAAGACATACGGCAAGCTGTGTACCTACTGAGAAATCTACCATGTATAGATCATCTTTTCCATATCCTTCAAAGACTAGAGATTTGTCAGATTCCATTAGTACAAGGCAGAGATATTTTCCAAATAGCACAATCATGTTCAAGTCACAAAGCATTGAGACAGACATTAAGTTGAAACTAAGGGATTCAACAAGCATCACTTTATCCATGTGTTGATCCTTTGAGATTGCAACTCTACCTAGACCCAATACCTTGCTTTTACTAGTGTCAGCAAATATGATGTGACTCTTGTCGGATGGACGTAAGGTTGAGTCCATGAGAAGACTTCGATCACCAGTCATATGATTAGTGCATCCACTGTCCATAATCCATTCTGAAGCTTTTGGTGATGTACCCTACAGTGCAGTTAGGAGGATAGGCTTCACAAGAGTGTTGTGAAGCATAAGCATTTGACACATATAGGGATTGTCACAGCTTATATCAAAGTTAGGACATATAGTATGACTGATAAGCGATTCAGATGTGAAGTATATAGAATGACATTTTATCATGCGTCCTAAATGTGTTTTAGGTCCCCAGCAATAGTATCGGACGCCATTGATTGCTGGCTGGAGACCGTATTCTGCAAAAGTGAGTTAGTTCTTCTTTGCCACCCACATCTTCAGGGGTAGCTTAGAAGCAATGAGTCTAAGTGCAGCATCTGAGAATTTTGGCTTTGGAGCCCTAGCAAATAGCCTTGCAGGAGATGAATGATACTCATATGAATAAGCAGAAAAGTTCGTAGTCCTATGAACATAGCGGTTCGAAGATACACGCTCATATTCATAAGTCTGAGCATGATTTCCCTGTAAAACATTGGCGTTAGGGTGACTCAGGTGAGTCTTGTATCTTTATGAAGCCTTTGGACCATATGAAGCTATAGGTCTGGGGTTTGTCTTCTTCCTTGGTGGTGTCATGATGACATTCATAGGAAGATTCTCAATGTACTGCTTAGGTACCCAGATGTTCTTCATAGGTGGTCCATTCCCGCAGTTAGTACCAATGTACCTGGCAAACACTTCACCATTCTGATTCTTGAATAGCTTATAGTTTGCATCAAAGGATTCATCAATGATAATAGGATTAGCACAGGTAAAGCCAGATAAAGTGGACGGATCTACTGAAGGTTCCTTTGCAGCAACCCATGTGGTTTTGGGGTACTGCTCAGGCTTCCAGTACGAGCCATCAACATTCATTTTCCTCTCGAACCCAACACCCTCTTTCCTAGGGTTTTGGTTCAGAATCTGCTTTTTGAGGACATTGCAGAGTGTCTGATGTCCCTTCAAACTTTTGTACATCCCTGTTTCAAGCAATGTCTTCAACATAGTATTTTCATCAGCAATAGCAGTGGTATCCTCCATAGAGGGGTTAGTAACCACGTCAGTAGGTGAAGACAATGAAACAGTAGCAGCAGTGGAACATTCAGCAACAGATGTAGTGTTATAACGCTCAATGCATTTTAGACATGGTGGTTCAAATCCACTCTGTGTAACGCTGATTTGTTGAGCAAGTAATGAATCACACTCCTTCTGAAGATCTTCATAATCCACTCTTATCTTTTCAAGGTCTAGCTTTCTTTGAAGACATTCAGAAGAAACCTTCTCATGATCAGACAAGAGAGCATTATGTTGATCTTGAAGGGCGTCAAACTTGGCATGAAGTCTTTGAAGACTATCAGCCAAAGCTTTTGACTGATCCATTTCTTCACCCAACATATCATCGCTCTTACTAAGCATGTCTTGAACCTTTTCCAAGATTCTTTGCTGTTTAGTGGCAAGGGAAGCAAGCTTGTCATAACTGGGGCCAAATTCATCACCTGATTCATCATCGCTAGATTCAGAGAGGTAGCATTCAGTTACCTTATCACCCCTTGCCATGTGGCATGATGAGGATGATGATGATTCAGGTGCAAAGGTCATCTCCTTAAGAGACTCCTTGTAGTCCTCAAACCACAGATCATGACGAGTGCGATGACCTTCATAGACCTTAGAAAGCCGGTCCCAGATTAGCTTCGCGTGATTGAGGTGCATAACATTCCTGAACTGATTTTGGAACAGATGAGAGCAGATGACATCCTTCGCCATAAGGTTCAATAGTGTACTTGCGAATGTCATCGGTCTCCGCCATCTTGCATAGATCAGTGAGGCCAATCTCAGTGACGGTCCATAGTTCGCTATCCATTGCCATGAGTCGCTTCTTCATCATGGCCTTCCATCGGGGATACTCATGACCGTCAAAGGTGGGGCAAGATATGTTCCTTAATCCTGCAGTCGACATAGCTGAAAATCCAGGTGGTTAAACCGAATCACACAGAACAAGGGAGTACCTTGCTCTGATACCAATTGAAAGTGCTAGTATCGACTAGAGGGGGGGTGAATAGGCGATTTTTATGAAAGTCTTCAAAAGTTGGAAGTTTCAAAGACAAACAACAGAAATGACCTAGTTGATATGCAGCGGAAGATAAACTACCATAAGCAAGTCATAGTCAAGTATGCAATGATGTGAAAGTACAGGACTAATAGCAGCTAAGTAGTAAGGATCAGGATGGAAGATAGCATGAAGCCAATCAATAGTAGTAGTCAAGCAATGAAGTCAAACAGATACACAGATAGGGACTGACTTCACGAAGACAAACTTAAGTAAAGGATGGAAAGGGATAGAACCAGTCGCTCGTTGAAGACACAGGATTTGTTGGACCAGTTCCAGTTGTTGTGACAACTGTACGTCTGGTTAGGGAGGCTGAGATTTATCTCAGAAGACCATATCTTCACCTTATTCCCCTTGAGCTAAGGACACCCAGTCCTCGCCCAATCACTCTGCTAAGTCTTCAAGGTAGACTTCCAAACCTTCACAGACTTTGTTCACCGGCAATCCACAATGACTCTTGGATGCTCAGAATGCGACGCCTAACCGGCTGGAGGATTCACAGTCCTCAAGTGTAATAAGTCTTCAGGTCACACAGACAGAAAGACTTCAGTGATGCCTAGCACTCTTTGGCTCTAGGTGTTTGGGCTTTGTCCTCGCAAGGATTTCTCTCTCTCAAATGCTTCGAGGTGGGTTGCTCTCAAACGACAAAAGCCATGCACAAACTCTGAGCAGCCACCAATTTATGGTGTAGGGGGTGGGCTATTTATAGCCACAAGGCAACCCGACCTGATTTGTCCGAAATGACCCTGGGTCACTAAGGAACTGACACGTGTTCCAACGATCAGATTTCAAACACACGCGGCAACTTTACTTGGGCTACAAGCAAAGCTGACTCATCCAGCTCTGGATAAGATTTGCTCTCATTGTCTTCGCCCAAAGACATAGGATTTGGGTTGAGCATCACTTCAGTCACTCTGACTTAGTTCACTTGGACCCCACTTAACAGTACGATGATTCCTATGACTCAACAAAGAAGAAAAGGAAACAATGAAAGCACACAGTCTTCGCGCTCCATAGTCTTCACGTAATGTCTTCTCATGTCATAGTCTTCAATATGAATATCCTCTCATACCACCATTGTCTTCAATGTCTTCATACATTTTTAGGGGTCATCTCCTGTAGGTAAACCGAATCAATGAGGGACACTACATGCGTTATCCTGCAATTCTCACAAGCGCATTAGTCCCTCAACCAACTTTGTTGTCAATACTCCAAAACCAACTAGGGGTGGCACTAGATGCACTTATAGCATCACTAAAGTCTTCCTATCTGCGTGACCTGAAGACTTATTACACTTGAGGACTGTGAATCCTCCAGCCGGTTAGGCGTCGCGTTCTGAGCATCCAAGAGTCATTGTGGATCGCCGGTGAATGAAGTCTGTGAAGGTTCGGAAGTCTACCTTGAAGACTTACCAGAGTGATTGGGCGAGGACTGTGTGTCCTTATCTCAAGGGGAATAAGGTGAAGACGCGGTCTTCTGAGTTGAATCTCAGCCTCCCTAACCAGACGTACAGTTGTCACAGCAACTGGAACTGGTCCAACAAATCTTGTGTCTTCAACAAGTGACTGGTTCTATCCTCTCCCTCCCTTTACTTAGTGTTTGTCTTCGTGAAGTCATTGCCTATTTGTCGTACCTGTTTGACTTCATTGCTTGACTACTATCGTTGGTTGGCTTCATACTATCTTCCATCCTGATCCTTACTACTAAGCTGCTATTAGTCTTTGTACTTTCACATTATTGCATACTTGACTATGGTTTGCTTGTTGTAGTTTATCTTCCGCTGCATATCAATTAGGTCATTTCTATTGTTTGCCTTCGAAACTTCCATGTTTTGAAGACTTTCATAAAAATCGCCTATTCACCCCCCCTCTAGTCGATAACTAGCACTTTCAATTGATATCAGAGCAAGGTACTCCCTTGTTCTGTGTGATTCGGTTTAACCACCTGGAGTTTTAGCTATGTCGGCTGCAGGGATAATCAAAGTCTCCGCTGCTTACCCCGTGTTCGATGGAACTAAATATCCCTACTGGAAGAATAAGATGCGCATGCATCTTGAAGCCATTGATGTCGACCTCTGGTATGTCATCAAGAACGGCATTCCCAAAACTGGTGAAGGTGTCACCCCTACTGATGTCAAGAAGTTCATTCAACTGGACTCTTCTGCCAAGAACATCATCTGTGGTCATCTGACCAAAGGACAGTATGGCCATGTGAGTGCTCTGGAAATGTTGAAGCTAGTCTGGGACTGGCTATCCAAGGTCAACGAAGGCGTCTCAACCCAGAGAGATCAAAGGATCAGTGTTCTTCGCAACCTCTTCAACCGCTTCAAGAGAAATGACAATGAAAATGTCCAGCTCATGTTTGATCGCCTCACCGACATCACAAATGTGCTTCGTGCTCTCAGCGCCACTGAGATTACTAAGCACGAAATCGTCAATACACTACTAAGATCACTTGAGAGCTCCTTTGACACCCTTGCCCTCATGATACAAGAACGCCCTGACTTCAAGACACTTGATCTATCTGATATACTTGAGAGGCTTAACACACATGAGTTCCAGCTTTCTGAGAAAAGAGATATGTATGGTCCTAACTATGGCCGGACTCGCTCTTTGAAGGCAAAAGTTGTTTCCTCATCTGAAGAAGAATCTGACTGCAGTTCTGATGATCCTGAAGACACTGGAAAGGAACTTGCTATGCTTGTGAAGAAGTTCCAGAAGTTCACTCAGAAGAAGGGCTTCAGAAAGTCTTCACGATCTAGCTCAAGAAATGATGAAGCTTCCACTCATGACTACAAGAAGAGAACATGTCACAAGTGCAAGAAACCTGGACACTATATCTCTGAGTGTCCACAGTGGGACAATGAGAAGAAGAAGAAGAAGAGCAAGGAATATGATTCTGATGACAACAAGAAGAAGAAATCTTCAAAGTCTTCTTCCAAGTCCTCATCAAAGTCTTCATCTCATAAGAAGAGCTCATCTGGCAAGGCTCGTGCTTTTGTTGGCAAGGAGATGGATTCAGAGGAGGAGTCTGCTTCTGAGGAGGCGGAGGTGGAGTCTAAAGAGGAGTTCGACCCTGGCGTTGCAAGTCTGGCTCTAGCCACAGCCTATGTTGCCAAGTCCATCTTCAACACTGAAGACAATGACTTCCACACCAACGCTGAAGCTGATGACAAGGACGACCCTGCTCCCATCTACTGCGTCATGGCATGTGGTGCCAAGGTAAAATCACGTGATGCTTACTTTCAAACATCAAGTGAAGATGACTCTGATTGTGAATCCAAACCCAACTACAAAACACTTGCTAAAATTGCAACTGAACAACAAAAAGCTATGGAACATACTCAAAAACTGTTAGACAAAAGCGATGACCTGTTGGACGCGGAAATGACATGTTCATAGTCCTTAGTTGAAGACATAAAAAATCTAAGTACCAAGAACTTGAAAGTCGTCATGAAATGCTCTCAACCACTCATGAAAAGCTCTCCTATGATTATCTTCAAAGGAAGCAAGAGCTTGAGAAATTGAGTGCGGCTCATCAAGATCTTCAGAAAGAGAATGAGTCACTTCGCGCTCAACAGATCAGTCCCGCTCAAGATTTGAGCCACCATGTCTAAAATGCCTTGAGCGTGATAACGCTACCTCTGTTGCTGAATGTTCCACTGCTGCTACTGTTGCATTGTCTTCAACTACTGATGTGGTAACTAACCGCTCTGCGGAGGATACCACTACTATTGCCGATGAAAATGCTAGGTTGAAGACATTGCTTGAAACAGGGATGTATAAAAGTCTGAAAGGACATCAGACACTTTGCGATGTCCTCAAAAAGCAGATTCTCAACCGAAACCATGGGAAAGAGGGTGTTTGGTTCAAGAGGAAAATGAATGTTGATGGTTCCTACTGGAAGCCTGAGTAGTATCCCAAAACCACATGGGTTGCTGCAAAGGGACCTTCAGTGGATCCATCCACCTTATCTAGCTTTACCTGTGCTAATCCTATTATCATTGATGAATCCCTTGATGCAAACTATAAGCTATTCAAGAATCAGAATGGTGAAGTGTTTCCCAGGTATATTGGTACTAACTGCAGGAATGGACCACCTATGAAGAAGATCTGGGTTCCCAAAAGCTGTCTTGAGAATCTTCCAGTGAATGTGATCATTGAAAGTGCGTTATGTCGACTAGAGGGGGGGTGAATAGGCGATTTTTATGAATTCTTCACTGATGAATTTGCCAGTGAGGAAATTTCTTAGTGAAGAACTGTTAGCAGCGGAATAAGTACTCAGAAGTAAGCATACCAGAATACAAGCATGGCCATCATGATGAAATGAAGACTAGCACAAAGTACAGAAAGCGTAATCGCAGGTTAACACAAGATGAAGACAAACAGACTGAAGAAATTGAACTGAGGAAATTGAGAAAGTCTTCAGTCAAAGTCTTCAAACACAGATATGAACAAACACTCAACACAGTAATGAGGAAATGAAAGGGTTGAGGAAATAGAACCAGTTAGGTTGGCGAAGACAATGATTTGGTAGACCAGTTCCAACTGCTGTCTCAGTTGTACGTCTGGTTGGAGCGGCTGAGTATTTAAACTCGAGGACACGCAGTCCCGGACACTCAGTCGCTGAGCACGCAGCTCAGGACACCCAGTCCTCACCGTATTCTCCTTGAACTAAGGTCACGCAGACGTCGTCCAATCACTCGTGGTAAGTCTTCAGGCGACTTCCAAACCTTCACAGACTTGGTCACTCGGCGATCCACAATTCCTCTTGGATGCTCTAGACCTTGACGCCTAACCGTCTGGAAGAAGCATAGTCTTCAAAGGTAACAAGCGTCGGATCCACGCAAGATCAATTTCTTCAGTGATGCTCAATCACTTTGGGTTTGTAGGGGTTTGGTTTGGGGGTTTTTCCTCACTTGATGATTTTCGCTCAAAGTCCTCAGAGGATGGGTTGCTCTCAAATGACAAGTGTCAAGTTCTCTCGGAGCAGCCAACCAGCTAGTGGTTGTAGGGGGCGGCTATTTATAGCCTAGGGAGCAGCCCGACATGATAAGACATAAATGCCCCTCAACGATATGACCGTTAGGTGGATAAGATATTTTGGGATAGCTGGCGCGCAACACAGCAACGGTCGGAAATTTGACTCTCAAATTCCTCAGGGCTATCATGTTCCTCACTGTGTAGGTAATTCGCACTGACGAATTCCTAACTCCTCAGTTAGAACAAATTCATCAGCGACCAGAAGAACTTCATCTCTGTCACTAAAGAAAGTGACTGAACTGTATGAGATTTCCAAAGGGTTCACTCGAAGGGATTGGTAGGTGTAGGATTTTGAGTTGAGCATCACATGGAAATTTTTCCTTAGTATTTCCTCAACCCCCTTTAACAGTACGGTGTTTCCTATGACTCAAGAAAGAGAAAATGGAACTACGAAAAAAAAGTCTTCACGCTTCATGTTCCACAAATGAATACCAAGTCTTCAAGGTCACACCAATTTCTTCACTTTCAAAGTCTTCAAAAAGTCTTCAGAATATCAAAGTCTTCAGTTGAAGAACTTCATTTTTAGGGGTCGACTTTCTCTGTAAATATCAAACTCCTCATAGACTTATAGACCTGTGTACACTCACAAACGCATTAGTCCCTTAACCTATAAGTCTTCAATACACCAAAATCACTAAGGGGCACTAGATGCACTTACAATCTCCCCCTTTTTGGTGATTGATGACAACATAGGTTAAGTTTTCAACGGGGATAAACATATGAAGTGTATACACTGATTTGAGGAATTTGAATAAGATATAGTAGAACTCCCCCTGAAGATGTGCATAGTGAGGAATTTGCTTTTGAGGCAATGCACATTTGAAGAGTCGAATCATGGAGATCTCCCCCTATATCTTGTAATTCATACACGCATTTGATATATAATATGAAGAATTTGAAATGCATGATGAAATATGGTGCCTGATGAGATTCAGCATGCGTGCAATGTCATTAACGAGGAATAAGCATGCAGAGCATAATGCAACAAAAGTATCAGCGCACCATCGGGTTTAAGATTACAACTCGATCCAAATAAAAGTTTCAGAAGAACGAGAGTTGTAACTTAAAAATGCCCTTGAATATAGACCCGTTTTAAGACTAACTCAGATTTCTCCCCCTTTGTCATCAAATGACCAAAGGGATTGAAACTGAGGACTAACGCCCCTGAAGAATTTCAAGTCGATGGAGGAGCGCCAGCGTTGTCGGGGTTGTTTGTTGTAGCAGGGCCTGCCGCAGTGTCATCCAAATCTTCATGCTCATCAGTGTCACGCGATGAAGAATAAGAGCTGGCCACCAAGGAAGGAACTTTGACCTTCTTGAATTTCTTCGGAGGAGGTGCAGACCAGTCAAATTCTTCCTTGAGACCCATATTCTTTAGATCTGCATCGCTGTAGACATGAGAGAGAACAGCCCAGGTGCGGTTGAAGGTTTCATGGAGGTAGTATTGGTTTTTCTTCACTGGATTGTGTG
Organism: Triticum aestivum; assembly: GCF_018294505.1. NCBI lineage: Eukaryota > Viridiplantae > Streptophyta > Magnoliopsida > Poales > Poaceae > Triticum > Triticum aestivum. The sequence goes on along the minus strand of NC_057807.1, from coordinate 349,543,866 downwards.
TTGAGGTCATGTTGTGAAGAATTGAACCAAACTGACGCTTGACCCATTTATGATTGCGATCAACCTTCTGATGAAGACTGAGGAGTAACTCACGATCAGTCATCACCCTGGGTGCCGTGGCTTGAGGAGTTTGCTTGGCTGAGGTATTTGCGGCAGAGTCATGTGTGGCGGAATCGTCATTGGTAGAGTAAGATGCAGCCTTACGAAATTGACCATCCAATGGACGAATGCCTTCATCGATCACAGCAGCGGCCTTGCCTTTATCATCAGCTGATGAAACTGTCCGTTTGTGGACTTCAATGGGAGGCAAGTAGCTACCGTGGTTCAGAGTGTCAGCTTTGTAATTCAGTGAAGATCTTGCCCTGATGAATCTCATAATCCAAGGAGCATAGGGCTTCAGCTCGAATGGTGACATAGCAATATTGGCCAGAGTCCTCATGAAGAAATCATGGAAGTTGACGGGAACGCTATGAATGATGTTGAAAAGCATATTCTTCATGATGCCAACAACTTCTTCATCATTTGAGTCGTGGCCTTTGATGGGACTCATTGTCTTCGTCAAAATTCAATAGACAGTCCGAGGCACATAGAGTAATTCCTTGACGAGGAATTTGGTTCGTGGGGCCTGCCTTGGCTTCAAAGGCTTCATCAGCACTTGCATATAGTGATTTTAAAGTTCTGGTTCATTGTAGATACAACGAGCATCATCAAGTGGAGGACTGAGTGGTAGGGCACGAAGCAATTCAGTTGCTGGTGCCTTGTAGTGAGTATTTTCAGACATCCAGTCTAATACCCATGAGTTCACGTCTTCAGCGTCTCCGGTGATGCGCAGAGTTGCATAGAATTGAAGAATGAGTTCTTCATTCCAGTCACAGATATCAATGTAGAAATTCAGAAGTCCTGCATCATGAAGAACACTGAGGACTGGCTCAAAGCCGGGCAGAGACTCCATGTCCACATGAGGAATATGTGCATGATCGAAGACTTTGTCTTTGTTGAAGAGCACTGGGGAATAGAAATTGGCTTGGCTGGCAGTCCAGAAATGCCTCTTCCTTATGCGAGCAGAGTCATATGGATTATAATCAGTGAAGAATACATCCTCGGCAAAGAAATCTTCAGCCTTGAACTTCTGTTTGCTTGAGAACGGATTCTTTTGCTTTGGCAGAGGGGTGTCAGTGAGTTGCATCACCACCTCAGGAATCGCGAGCTCAGGTTCTTCAGGCTGAGGAATTTCTTGTTCCTCAACAGGTGCAGTTTGAGGATCAGCAGCAGCAGGTTCATCAGCACTAGTGGCTGGAATTTCTTCATGGACAGATGAAGTGGGATGAGTTTCTTCAGAGCCCATTTGAACAGTTGGTGCAGGGGACTGAGGTATTTGTTGTAGTGGGGTGAAGAGTGGAGAATTTGGATGCTGACTTTCCCCAAAGTCATCGTTCATCACTAGCATTGTGTTTCCAATATCCACATCTTCTTCAAGTTCCTCAACACCAGCCTCTTCAGCTGTGAACTGAGGCATAGGTGAGGAAATGACTGGCGTTGAAGGGATTGCGTCCACTTCAATTTCTTCACCAATCTGCTCTAACGAAGCAGCAGAATGATGTTCTTCATCAGATCCGATTGGGATCTCATAGTCTTCTCCAAAAGGAACAAGGTCCTTTGATGGCATGGAGGAAATCGAAACAGCATCATTTGGATTTTCGAGTGAGCTGGTCATTGGCTTCATTTTCTTCGTAGCCGAAGAGTTTGACGCAGCTGATGCCTTCCTTTTCTTCACTGCAGCTCGCTCTGCAGCCTTGGTCTTCTTCACATCGAATGCACATGGAAGAATTGGAGTTGGTGTAGGTGCAGATGGAGCTGAGGAATCTGGTTGATTTTCTTCAGGCGCAACTGATGCAGTTGCCCTGACTTCTTTAGTTTCTTCAGGCGCACCACTAGTGGATGCCCTGGCAATTTCTTCAGCGGGTGGAATGGGATCATCAGCCCTGGAACTAGCATTTTCATCAGCAGCCTGAACTTCATCAGTGGTGCTGGCATGTTCTTCAGTCGGCTGAGCTGAGGTTCCAGCCTGAGGAATTTCATGTTGCGTTGGGGCAGCAACATTGGTTAATTTCTTCGTCAGATTGATGAATCTTACTTTAGCTCCTTGCCAATCAGCATAGTAGGCATCAAAGTCTTTGCTGAGGGCTTGAATTTCAGACTGAGCCTGGAGAAGTTCCTCAGGTGTCATCCTGACAACATTTTTCTTCAGGAGCTTCTCCTTTCTGTATTTAGCTTTCTTAATCTCTCTTGCCTTTTCAAACTTCCATTTCTCTTCAGTGATGAAATGGGTCAACATATGACTTTGTCCAGGGGTCAGATGAAAATCAGGCATTGGGGTGTTTGGATCCTTGTGCCAGAGATCAATATAACCGAGGATTTTCCTCGGATCCAACAGAAGTGGCACAGATGTGCCTTTGGCTCTAGCGGCCTTCACATGTCTGTCTCTGATGATTTCCGCAAGTTCATCATCAGAAGCTTCATCATCAGAAGGCACATGGACTGCGACCTGTTTCTTCTTTGGACTTGGCCGAGGACCTCATCCAGCTGTTGCTTTGGTCTTCAGTAGAGTCGGGCCAGATGATGAAATTGGTGCAGCTGAGGAACTTGCTGAAACACCAGAGGCAATCGAGAAACCAGCAGTCCTTTGACATGTAGCCAGATGCACAGGAGCTGAGGACTTTGAAGGAGCTGTTGAGGACTTTGGTGGAGCTGTAGCAGTGTGAGGAATTTGCCTTGAGGGCACTGCTGAGGAACTTGGCCGTGAGGGCGCTGATGGTGAAGCACTTGGCTTACGAGCAGGCTTCTTTGGCATGGATTTCCTCGGTTGGAACGAGGCCTCAGTAGCAGTAGCAGTGGCAGAATCCTCATTGAATTTCTTCACTGCCTCCTTGGCTTGTCTTGCCAATTTAGCTTGGCGCTTAGCCCATTCTTTAGGAAAGTCCTCACCACGTTTGATGCTTGTGGGATCAGCTACTTGGCCAGGTGCCAATGGAGCTCTTGGGCATGGAGGATTGAGGGCGAATTTCTTCATGTAGTTTGGAGTCACATATCTGTATTCCCTCCATTCCCTTGCCCATCTCCGTTCAATCTTCTGAATGCGCACCTTGCGCTGATTTTTGTTTTCTTTGCCAAATTTTGCTTCATCTGGTGTGCAATAGTCAGCATAAATTTCCTCAGGGATCTCAAACGCAGTCATAACCTCAGGTTTCTTTCCTCCTTTTTGTGGCTTCTTACCGTCTGCCATATTCTTCAGTTGTGGAATTTGAACAATTGAGTTCTCTGAAGAAGTATGCAGTTTTTCTTCGAGGAACGCTGCAAATGAGTTAAGTTGATGAGAACCTAGTGATTCAGTAGCAGACATGAGTACCTGTGAACAGAGTATAGGTGCGAGGAATTTGGAGAGGTCATATGCGTTCTAAGAAGGTTTTTCGAAAAGAACAAGTTTTGAGGAATTTGACCAGATGTGCCTTGAAGAATTTCACTAAGCGTTCTTGTCTTAGGTTCCAGAGTTGTACAGATCGAAGATCCACACAATTAGGGAATCTTGAAGAAAATGATTGCTTAGAAAAACAGTTCAAGTTCATATGATGTGTGTGGTGTTCATATGTGTGAAGATTTGAGGAATAAACACCTTTGAAGATTTTCAGCAAAGCTTGAGAATCAAAGCGAGTAATGAAAGTAACTTTTAATTACCCGAAATGAAGAACACGTCGAACTGAGCAGAACGGATGGGAAGTTCGTCAGGTTAGATCTTCCTTGCCCTAACTCGGCGGAGGAAGACAGCTACGGCGGCGGCGGAGTGAAGATTTCCGCGGTAGGCGTGAGTACGACGGCGACGAGGTCGAGGCAGTGAAGCTCTTCCTCACCAGCGATGATGGAGTAGCGGCGGCGCTAGGGTTTGAGGAGCTCGAGCGGGAGAGAAGCGATCGAGCGGAGTAAATGAAGTGAGGAAGGGGAGAGGGGTATTTATAGACACGGTGAAAAACTATTCGCCCGAAGATTTGGGACGAACGTGCCCCTGCCCTTTCTCCTTCACGCGACATGTGTCACCCACGTACTGTGTAGTGGAGATCGTGTACGATCATGGGTGAATAGAATAATGCATCATGGGATGCGGAACAGTTTGAGCGGCAAAACCGAAAATTTGGATAAGATTTGTTTTAAAGTTTCGTTCGCAATTTCTTCAGCTGACCAGGACACAGTGAAGATTTTGAACGAGTTTCAAATAGAACGCACATGAAGAATTTGTGAATAGATTGGGTTGAGTATAGCATAGAGGGGGAAGGGTCCGATCACATTCACTTAGCAGGAAAAAGCAGCTTGAAGAAATAACTACAAGTGAATGTTGTAGAGGACACAAATTCATATATATATATATAGCCAATGAAGAAAAATGAAGGAACCAATGAAGATTTTGAAAAGTTGAAGAATTTGAAAAACTGAAGAATTTCAAAACTGAGGAAAAACTCAAATTGAAGATTTTCAACTTTTTGTGGTGGCGTGACCCACCGTATAAGAATGATGATTTCAGACACCGCGTACAATTGTCGTAGGGTTCTGAGAATCAAATTCTTCATTAATTTCTTCACACTTAGAGTGTTATTCTTCATTGATTGAAGAAAAACGTTTCTTCATGTGTTGCACATCTAAGTCATCAATTTTGCATAAGTGTTAGGATGTGTGTCTTTTTCAAAGAACATTCGAAGATTCTAAGATATTTAGCTCACACCGCAACTTGCTAAATCTCTTCTCATCCAAGGGCTTAGTGAAGATATCAGCTAGCTGTTCTTTAGTCTTCACGTGCTCGATGGAGATGTCGCCCTTCAACACATGATCACGAAGAAAATCAAGACGAATCTGAATGTGCTTTGTCTTCGAGTGCTGAACTAGGTTGTGAGCAATCTTGATGGCACTCTCATTGTCGCAGAGGAGAGGCACATTCTTCACGTTGACTCCATAGTCCTTGAGTGTTTGCTTCATCCAAAGCAGTTGAGCACAGCAAGAGCCAGCAGCAATGTATTCAGCTTCCGCACTAGACAGTGATACACAGCAAGGACCAACAGACCAAAGATCGTCCGAGGAAATGACAAGTGCCAAAAGTTGACTTGCGGTCCACACGATCACCAGCATAGTCAGAGTCAGAATATCGAATGAGATCAAAAGCAGAGCCCTTGGGGTACCATAATACTAGTGTTGGTGTGTGAGCTAGATATCGAAGAATATGCTTCACAGCCTTATGGTATGATTCCTTCGGTGCAGCTTGAAATCGGGCACACATGCAAACACTAAGCATTATATGTGGCCTAGATGCACATAAGTACAATAAAGAACCAATCATGGAGCGATATACCTTGTGATCGAAGTCAATACCATTTTCATGAGTGCATAGATGACCTTTTGTGGGCATAGGAATTTTGACACCTTTGCAATCTTGCATGCCGAATTTCCTCAGTACATCTTTGAGGTATTTCTCCTGAGATATGAATATGCCATTGCGCTGTTGACGAATTTGAAGACCTAAGAAGAATTTCAACTCACCCATCATAGACATTTGATATTCTTCACTCATCATATAGGCAAATTCATCACTATAATGTTGGTCAGTACAGCCAAAGATAATATCATCAACATATATTTGACACACAAACAGTTCACCATCATAAGATTTAGTAAAGAGAGAAGGGTCGAGTGAACCGGGTGTGAAGCCATTCTTCACGAAGAATTCCTTCAATGTATCATACCACGCCCGAGGGGCTTGCTTGAGGCCATAGAGGGCCTTATTAAGTCTGAAGACTTTGTCAGGATTCTTTGGATCTTCAAAACCTGGGGGTTGAGCAACATATACTTCTTCCTCAAGCTTACCATTGAGGAATGCACTTTTCACATCCATTTGATATAACATGATATCATGATGATTAGCATAAGCAAGTAATATGCGAATAGCCTCAAGTCTAGCAACAGGTGCAAAAGTTTCATCGAAATCAATTCCTTCAACCTGTGTGTAGCCTTGAGCTACCAGTCGTGCCTTATTCCTTACCACAAGACCATTTTCATCTTGCTTGTTGCGGTAGATCCACTTTGTGCCAATGATATTATGCTTGCGAGGATCTGGACGTTTGACCAGTTCCCAGACATTGCTGAGCTCGAACTGATGTAATTCTTCTTGCATAGCCTGAATCCACTCCGGCTCCAAAAATGATTCATCTACCTTAGTGGGCTCTGTGATAGAGACAAAAGCATAGTGCCCACAAAAGTTAGATAAATGTGAAGCTTTTGAGCGTGTGAGAGGACCTGGCGCTTCAATGCCATCGATGATCTTGTCAACTTGTACTTCTTTTGCAACGCGAGGATGAGCTGGTTGTCGTCGAGGTATTTGATCATTTTCCTCAGCACCATTGTCTTCAGCATTATCTTCAGGTGCGTCAGCTCGACGTTCTTCGCGTACTGGAATGAATTCTTCAGCAAGTTCTTCAGTAGGAATGACATCCTTAGTTGCCTTGAACTTGATAGAATCCTCAGGTGCTAGTTCATCTAACACAAAAGGTAGGTGCTCTCTTTGCGAGCCATTAGTTTCATCGAACCGCACATCTACAGTTTCAACAATCTTGTGAAGAGCGATGTTGAAGACTCTGTAGGTGTGCGAGTACTTTCCGTAACCAAGCATAAAACCTTCATGTGCTTTCGGTGCAAATTTAGAATTGTGGTGAGGATCTCTAATCCAACATTTAGCACCGAAGACTTTGAAATAACTCACATTGGGTTTCTTGTCAGTGAGGAGTTCATAGGCCGTCTTCTTGAAGAATTTGTGAAGATATACTCTGTTGATGATGTGGCACGCAGTATCAATTGCATCAATCCAAAAATGATGATGCGTTTTGTATTCATCAAGCATAGTGCAAGCCATCTCAACAAGAGTTCTGTTCTTGCGCTCCACGACGCCATTTTGCTGAGGAGTATAAGGAGCAGATAACTCATGAGTAATACCAAGTTCATCAAGATAGTCATCAAGACTGGAATTCTTGAACTCAGTTCCATTGTCACTTCTGATGTGCTTGATCTTCACACCAAAGTTGGTTGAAGCCCTCGAGGAAAATCGTTTGAAGACTTCCTACACTTCATGTTTGTAAGTAACAATGTGTACCCATGTATATCGAGAGTAATCATCAACAATGACAAAACCATATAGAGATGCAGTATTAGAGAATGCTGAGTAATGATTTGGTTCGAAGAGCTGGACGAGTAGTGGTCATGATAGTCTTCGCTGGATGCTTGGCCTTGGTCATTTTTCCAGCTTCACAGGCTCTGCATAAGTGATCCTTGAGGAATTTGACATTCTCAATGCCAATGACATGCTTCTTCTTCGCAAGCGTGTGCAAATTCCTCATGCCTACGTGACCAAGTCGTCGATGCCATAGCCAGCCTTCTGAAGCTTTTGCAAGTAAGCACACGGCTGGTTGTGGTCCTATAGAGAAATCAACAATATACAAATCTCCTCTCCTAAAGCCTTTGAAGACTTTGGAATTGTCAGCTTCCATAATCACAACACAGCGATACTTGCCAAAGACAACAACCATATCAAGATCACAAAGCATTGAGACTAACATGAGGTTGTATCCTAAGGACTCAACAAGCATGACTTTGTCCATGTGTTTATCCTTAGAGATCGCAACCTTACCAAGACCCAATACCTGACTTTTGCCTTTGTCAGCAAAGATGATATGCTTTAGATGTGACGGTGATAAGGGAGCATCCATCAAAAGATTCTTGTCACCATTCATGTGATTTGTACATCCACTATCGAGGACACATTCAGTGGTTTTGGGTTGATCATCCTGCAGATGAATTAGTGTAACTTACAATCTCATATGCTTCATCAGTGAAGAATATGATATCAAGTTCATCAGATGAATTTCATCAAGCGGTAAACAGATATAGCAGTAGGAGGACATGTGAAATGAAAATTCATTTCATCATGGTTAGCCTGTGTCCTTTCAGGCAATTTTGTCAGGTCCCCAGCAAATTCTTCGGACGTTAAGGCACGTCTGGAGACCTGACCCTGCAGAAGAGATTAGTTCTTTTTCTTCACCACCCACATCTGAAGGGGTGGCAAAGAGTTCATCACTCTGCGAGCACCATATGAGAATGGTGGCATAGAAGCCAAACCATTTCGTTTCACATAAGAGGGGTTAGGGTAAGCATATGAATAAGCAGAGAAATTCTTCGAGGACTTATGAACATAATGATTTGAAGAATAATGTGCATATTCGTAGCCCTTAGCTCTACCCTGCGAAACAGAGTTGTTAGCACGATGATAATCATGTGAGGACTTTGATCCATTTGAGGAATTTGATCCATATGAGGAATTTGGTCCGTATGAGGATTTGGATCCATATGAAGAATTTGGTCCATATGAAGAGTTTGATCTGGGGTTCCTATTCTTCACAGGTGGTGTCATGAGGACATTCACTTGAAGACTTTCAACATAACTTTTGGGAACCCAGATTTTCTTCATAGGGGAACCGTTCCTACAGTTAGTCCCAACATATCTAGCAAATACTTCACCATTCTGATTTTTGAACAGTTTATAGTTGGAGTCAAATGACTCATCAGAAGAATGAGGAGATTCACATGTAAAGCCAGATAAGTTGGATGGATCAACTAGAGGTCCCTTCGCAGCAACCCATGAGGTTTTGGGGTACTGCTCAGGTTTCCAATATGTTCCATCAGCATTAAGTTTCCTCTCAAAGGCAATACCCTCTTTCCTAGGATTTCTGTTGAGGATCTGCTTTTTGAGCACATCACAAAGAATCTGATGCCCTTTGAGGCTTTTGTACATGCCTGTTGTAACATCCCAAAATTCTAAATTTTGGAATGTTATATTAAATAGATAGTTTTGATTGATTGACTGAAAGTGAGTGAATTCGAATCTTTTTGAAAGTTAAATGAGAGGGAATAAAAGGACTTTCCCAAACTTTCATTTTCTTTTTGCTTTTATGATCTTCGGGAATTCAAATTCTTTTCATCACAAAACCCTGGAGAGAAGATGGCATGACTTCTTCCATTTATTTAAATGACAAGGGGTTGAAAATATCTGAATTTCATTTGGAAAATATTTCCAATTCTGAAACTTTATGCAACTCAATGATTTTCACGAGCGAAGATAAAATGACTTCTTCAAAACATATGAAATATGAGTTGGGAGTTTCAAAGAATTAAATTCAAAGTTCTTTTGAATTTAATTTTTAGTTTGGAGTTATTTGAGTTTTATTCAAAGTATTTTTCTCCAAAAATAACATATACGGAAAATAGGGTAACATGATTCCCTACAATAGAAAATTGGAGAGAAATAAATTTGAAACCATTTTGGTGTTTTTTTAAAATGATTTTTTGGGTTTTAAATAAGTCAGTAGCACTGTTTGAATTATTAGAATTATTGTGAATTTTATTTGAAGCTAGAATAATGTTCAGATTGTAGAAAATATTTTTCTGAAAATTTTGATATATTATATGCCTATATTATATTTTAATTATTTTGGTTTTATTTTATTTTATGAAAAACTGTGTTTTTTTAAAAAAAACTTCTGGACAGACCGGACCGGGCCGGCCCAGCCAGCCAGGCCATGGCCCCGCCAGCCCACGCCGCTCGTCCCCGAGCTCGGGACAAAGTCCCGAGCCAGCACGCCAGCGCCGCCGCAGTGCTCCGCCCGGCCTCTCCCCGCCACCTCTCCGTGCCCCCTCCCGCACGCCTTGCGCCTCCCCTCCCCTCCTTAAATAGCGGCCCCGGGCCCCGCCTCTCTCTCTGTCGTGCCGCTCGCTCCTCCCGCATCTCGCCGGAGCCTGCAGCCGCCGCCGCCGTTGTCAACCGCCGCCGCCGCCGCTGCTCTGCACCACCGCCGTCGCCGCACTCCGCCCGCGCCACCTCGCCGCCCTCGCCCCTCGTCGCGAAGCCGCGCCACGCCGGAGCCCGCCGTCGCCACTGCTCCGCCTCACCGGAGAAAGCCGCCGTCGCTGCCGGTTCATCTCAACCGACCTGGTATAAACCGAGAAAACCCGCCGGTTTTTCTTGTAGTTCGGTTTTGTGAAAACCCTAGATTTGTTTTCTTGGTTTAAGATTTAACGAACGTTTTCTGTTTAGTTAGTTTTAGTGAACGTTTTCATTCTGTAAATCTGTGTAACGAACGTTCGTTATTTAGACTTTTTCTTTTTCTGTTATTTTCTGTCCAGGGACCTATTAGTAGAATTTCTTTTACAGATTAGTCCCTGTCTTTCAAACGACCGCTACTTTTTACTCATTAGTCCAAATCCAACGAAACCAACGCCCACTTCTTCGTTATGATCCCCTCTATCCAGTAAAACAACTCAAACATGTTTTTGAAAGTTTAAATTTTAGATCAGATTTGTATTTGAACTTCGTTTGATCGTAACTTGAGTTTTATAACTCCGATTTGAGTGATTCTTTTTGCATTTCGAAGCTCTTGACCTAAGCTTTCTGATAAGACCAAATTCACACAATTTTGGTACTGTTGGAAATTGTTTTATGCTGCAAGAGTCATTTGCTTGGTTTTGATGCTTTCCGAGTTGTTCTCTTCGTTCTTTCCGATCTTTTGAGTGATTGCTTATGTGTGGTTACAATTGCTTGCTTACGATAGATTGATCGGAGTGTGACGAGTAGAACTATCAAGAGTTTTGAGTGCGAATCACCTTCATCAACATTGCAGGCAAGTAACACTTGATCATACCTTTTCTACTACCCAGTTTTTATGCATTAGATCAATCCTCAAACATTGCATGATTAGGATCTAATTAAATTATGGGATGGGAAGTAGATGAGGTAGTACCTGTTACCTGTGTTACTTATGAAACCTTTGGGAGTTACTTCTGCGTTTGCTTATTATGCCATGCTATGCTAGTAGACGTGGATTGGGTGAGTGAATATCCATGACAGATGTGAGATTGTTAATTAATGGTTTATCTAAGGTGGCAACTTAAATACACATCTGGGTGGATTGAGGCACCTGGGGTATCCAGTGATTGCCTATTTTTTTGGAAATCCCGGGGTTACCGTGTGATTTTCCTATGGACCGCCACCCAGGCTCAAAGGGGATCATAAGATAATTCATGCTAGTAACTTCCGTGTGCAGCCACAAGCCATTATGGGCTCTGGCGTAGTTGACTAAGTCGTGCGAACTCTTATAGTGGTGGACTAGCAGATGTAGGGGATGTAGGTGTACCGGTCTACCCATCATAAGGTGCTAGCGCTTCTTAAAGACTATGTCTCGGTCATCCGTTTCTCAAACACCCTGTAGTGCGAGAAACCAAACGGAGGCAATCGAGTCTTGTGGGGAAAAGTGCGCAAACCTCTGCAGAGTGTACAAACTAATCATGATTAGCCGTGTCCCCGGTTATGGACATCTTGAGTATCTAGTTCTTGGATTATCCTGTTGATCTCATCACGTTACTTAATATAATTTGTTTGGGTTTAAAGAGTACTTTTAATTGGGATTAAGGATGCTGTCAACCATTCTCAATGTTCAACAACCACCATGATAGTCAAATAAATTTATTCCTTTGCAGTAGGGAAAAATTGGCTTTTCGCAAAACCTTATAACCATAGAGCTTTTCCACCAGCCATATATGCATGTAGTATAGGCTTATTCATTCCATTATTCTCTATGTGTTACATTGCCAGTATATTCCATGTGCTGACCCGTTTTTGGGCTGCAACTTTTCATGTTGCAGACTTTTCAGACGATGAGTAAGTGATACGTTAGGGTTACGATTTCCTATACTCAACTTTGCCGTTGGTGTTGATGGGAATCCACAACCTTGTTGCTTCCGCTATTTTGGATTGAGGTAATAGTTTTTACGTTATTTTATACATATGATTTACCTCTGTTATAAATCCTCGAGTACTGTGTGTGTCAGCATACCGATCCAGGGATGACACGTAAGCACAGAGACTTGACCCATTCGGGTCAGGTCACTACAAGATGGTATCAGAGCACATGTTGACTGTAGGACGTGACCCTAGAAACTGGCAAGCCCATAGGAAATATTTTTCTCTACAACTTTCTTTTCAAAAGAATCTTTTACCTCTCTTCTCTTCTGAGCTTATTCAAATATCCCCTTTAGTAAGACTATACCCCTTTTCCCCTTTTGACCACATGAAGATTCGACTGATGAGACCACTCCAAGAAGTACAAGATATCGGACAACTAAGACCACTTCAGAATGAAAAGGATTTTACCGTGCATTATGATAAAGGAAACTATGACGGATAAGACTCCGAAGACTAGGAGATTTTGAAGGCTCTGAAGAATTCCCAGACTTGTATGACCGAGGAAGGCTACCCTTATGGAACTTGGCAGACTATGGAAGTTATCAATACCCGAGATCAAGGTGTATCGGAGAAAGACTGGAGCATGAAGCATTAGAAACCAAAGTTTTGTCAAGAAAACCCTAAAACAGGAGATATCAATTATGGAATGATAGCTCATGGCAGAGACATAGTCATAAACATGGATTTCCAATGTCTATCGCTCGCCCATGTTATTGTCACCGTGAGGTGTTAAGCATGCATCTTTCGGAAGAATTGGTTGACAAAAGGGCTAATGAAGCACCTACCAGCAAGAGATCAAGGTTTAACCTTAGCTGGTGTATCACTAGGGTCTGGAGTATTACATCAAGAAGTTTAGGGTGGATCTGCAGGAATGCCGTATTTGACAAGGAAGTAGTTCGTGAAGAACTCAGGAACCAGAAGCTGAAGTAGCCAAACTGGAGGAACGAAACCTCGAGATACCAGAGATCCGTCAGGAACTGAAGGACAGTAAGGCATGGTTCATGCCAAGGATGTTGAAACCCAGAAGTTTGGAATGCAACCCCGGAAATATTAAAGGATGTCATGAGAGACTTCGCATCAACCGAGATGATTTGGCAAAAGAACTCGAGAAGGACAAGCATGATCAGAAGGAGCCATCGGAGACATGACCAAGACTTGAAGAGTTTGATGACGTTGAGATCTATAGACCATTAGAAGACCCAACCCCGTTATATACCTTCCTTAGATGCGACGATTGTGAGATGTCATTTGTTTGATGTTTTTCCGACAACCACAATAAAATCTGTCTTTTCAAAACTTTTGTTTGTACTGTGTGCATCCCTCTCGACCTCTCCTATCCCACCCCAAACCCATGGACCCAATAGAAGATGAATGGAGATGAGCTTATATTTTCTGGATCGATGAGTCAATTGGAGACAGACCGATGGATTCAGAACATGGAGGATCGCATGGAGAATAACACTATAGTCGGAAAGGATATGACCCAGCATGCTCTTCAGTGCTTTGGTGGAGGATGTACCAAACCATCAATGGATTGCAAGGAGTAACCACTTGGAAGGACTTTAAGTGGACTTTGTTAAGATCTCGGCTTGTGTCCCAGAAGATGAAGCCTTATGGAAAAGGATATGAAGAAAACTTGTGCATACAAGCTTTGTGGAGAAATAGGACACAACCATAAAGAAAACAAGGACGAATACCCTCATAATCGGAGGATTATCAAAGGAGTTAGCTGAGGATCTCAGGGAACTTCGGTTGGAGATTGTTCCCAAAAGGTTTGTTGCAGCAATGGAAGTTCAGTCTACATTGTTGGGAAAAATCCATGAAGCTCAGAAGGATGACAAAGAGATTGCTGAGGTAAAAGAGAGGATGAGCAAATGAAAGGCCGAAGGTTTTCGTAAGGATGAGCACGACACCTTATGGTTCGAGGATCGTGTATATGTGCCTAATAATGCAAAGATCATGAAGTTAATACTTCAGGAGGCTCATGACTCACCATACTCGATTCACCCTGGAAAAACCAAGATGTATTTGGATTTGAAGGAGTGTTTCTAGTGGACTGGTATGAAGAAGGATATTGCGGAGTATGTAGCCGTATGTGATGTATGTCAGAGAGTAAAGGCAGAGCATCAGAAGCCAGCAGAATTACTACAGCCTATGCCGATACCCGAATGGAAGTGGGATAAGCTTGGCATGGAATTCATTACCGTATTTCCCAGAACCGAACAAGATATGATTCTATCTGGGTAGTAGTTGATTCGATTGACCAAAGTGGCTCACTTTATCCCAGTGAAAACCACCTATACAACTGCGAAGTTGGCCAAGATATATTTTGACCAGGGTCGTATGTCTGCATGGAGTTCCGAGGACCAACGTAGAGGAACACGGTTTACCTCAAAGTTTTGGAATCATCTGCACCACACTTTGGGTACTAGGCTAGAGTTCAGTACAGCCTTTCATCCGCAGACAAATGGATAGACCGAGAGAGTCAATCAGATTCTGGAGGACATGTTCAGAGCGTGTGCGCTAGATTATGGATCTAGTAGTGATGTTACTCTACCTTACATGGAGTTCTCATACAACAGTTATCCAGCAAGTTTGAAGATGACCCCTTTTTAAGCTTTGTATGGGAGAAGGAGCCAGATACCGTTGATGTGAGATGAAGTTGGAGACTGTCAGTTGTTTGGACCAAATGTGATCAAGGAATCAGAAAAGAATGTTAAGTGGATTCGAGATAGACTGAAGGTAGCTCAGTCTAGGCAGAATAGTTATGCATACTCAAAACGCAAGGAGGTAGTCTATGAAAACGGAGATAGAGCATATCTTCGTGTGCCACCTCTGCGAGGAGTTAAACGAATTGGAGTTAAGGGAAATTTAGCCCCGAGATTTGTAGGACCATACCGAGTTTGGAACGTATGGGAGAAGTGGCCAACAAGTTGGAGTCACCCGAAGGACTGTCAGGAGTTCATGATGTGTTTCACGTTTCCCAGTTGAAGAAGTGCCATGCAGAGGTGGCCAATATTCCTCTATAAGGACGCTTGACCCTAGAAAGGATAATGATGTTCCATGAAGTGGAGTATGGACTTCATAAGTATAAATTTTTATCTCGGTAGGTGGGATATCCCTCGAGGATGAAGAGATGAATTACTATTGGATATAAAGGAGATATGATGTTGGAAATATGGGTGAATGGAAATTCCATGATGAGTCTGAGTAATCATGTCCTAGTTTGGTGCCAATAGAAGGAAGGAAGACAGTACAATTGGATGGATTTGAGAATACTAGGAAGTTGGAAGTTGGAATAATGATCAGTTGCCCCGATGATGAGTTCAAGGTTTGCAAGTGATGAGATGGGCCATAACCCACAGGCCCCAGGACCTGCCAAGAAGCAAGCACACTCTTGCTGAAGGAAAACCCTGGCAGAAGTTACGATTTTATCGATAGACGATTCTATAGGTGTTTACGCAAAACCTAAGAGTTGTTAAGGAACGATAGATGTTTGTTTGGCTTGCAGAATCAATGGATTTATCCGAACTTGGTTCGTCGACAAGAGAAAATTCTGCAATGCTTGTGAGGATGACCGAGTGTTAGAATGCGAGATTTTCTAAACCATATACATGGTAATGATTTGGGTGCGGGATGGATTGATCACCATACCGACTTACTCTTATTATTCGCCTTGCTATACGGGATGGTAAATCTGAGTGACTTACCTATAGTAGAGAGACGACGATCAAAACCGTGTTTAAACCTTAGAATGGTATAGGTATTTTCCCCTGTACAAGGCAGTTGTTGCCAATCGTAGGATATACGGTGAGGTTCAGCCCAGACCCGTTTTCTGCAGGATAAACCATAAGTTGTTGACCACCATGAGATATCGATAGTTGTTTTGGCGCAAGACCCGTCAGCTAAGAAGACCCAGTTTCGGGATAACCTTACCAAGATGAAAGGACGTAAGTATTAAGGAAAAGGTTATGTCACTACCGGAAGAGCCTAGAGAAGGAATTATCCAGGGGATCTAAGCAGATCGACACTGCCAACAATAAGGATCGAGTATATGAGTTTTGATGGAACCGTAACCATGCTTCGAAGGGTGGTAGCACCCGACACCCCGGAGACGATCGAAGGATTTTGAGAAGACCCCCAAACCTAACCTATTTCTTTCTAGCCTCTTCGAATCTCGAGGACGAGATTCCTTTTAAGGGTGGTAGTTTTGTAACATCCCAAAATTCTAAATTTTGGAATGTTATATTAAATAGATAGTTTTGATTGATTGTTTGATTGATTGACTGAAAGTGAGTGAATTCGAATCTTTTTGAAAGTTAAATGAGAGGGAATAAAAGGACTTTCCCAAACTTTCATTTTTTTTTTGCTTTTATGATCTTCGGGAATTCAAATTCTTTTCATCACAAAACCCTGGAGAGAAGATGGCATGACTTCTTCCATTTATTTAAATGACAAGGGGTTGAAAATATTTGAATTTCATTTGGAAAATATTTCCAATTCTGAAACTTTATGCAACTCAATGATTTTCACGAGCGAAGATAAAATGACTTCTTCAAAACATATGAAATATGAGTTGGGAGTTTCAAAGAATTAAATTCAAAGTTCTTTTGAATTTAATTTATAATTTGGAGTTATTTGAGTTTTATTCAAAGTATTTTTCTCCAAAAATAACATATACGGAAAATAGGGTAACATGATTCCCTACAATAGAAAATTTGAGAGAAATAAATTTGAAACCATTTTGGTGTTCTTTTTAAAATGATTTTTTGGGTTTTAAGTAAGTCAGTAGCATTGTTTGAATTATTAGAATTATTGTGAATTTTATTTGAAGCTAGAATAATGTTCAGATTGTAGAAAATCTTTTTCTGAAAATTTTGATATATTATATGCCTATATTATATTTTAATTATTTTGGTTTTACTTTATTTTATGAAAAACAGTGTTTTTTTTAAAAAAAACTTCTGGACCGTCCGGACCGGGCCGGCCCAGCCAGCCAGGCCACGGCCCAGCCCGCCCACGCCGCTCGTCCCAGAGCTCGGGAAGAAGTCCCGAGCCAGCACGCCAGCGCCGCCGCCGTGCTCCGCCCGGCCTCTCCCCGCCGCCTCTCCGTGCCCCCTCCCGCACGCCTTGCGCCTCCCCTCCCCTCCTTAAATAGCGGCCCTGGGCCCCGCCTCTCTCTCTGCCGCGCCGCTCGCTCCTCTCGCATCTCGCCGGAGCCCGCAGCCGCCGCCGCCATTGTCAACCGCCGCCGCCGCCGCTGCTCTGCACCACCACCGTCGCTGCACTCTGCCCGCGCCACCTCGCCGCCCTCGCCCCTCGTCGCGAAGCCCCGCCACGCCGGAGCCCGCCGTCGCCACTGCCCCACCTCGCCGGAGAAAGCCGTAGTCGCCGCCGGTTCATCTCAACCGACCCGGTATAAACCGAGAAAACCCACCGGTTTTTCTTTTAGTTCGGTTTTCTGAAAACCCTAGATTTGTTTTTTTGGTTTAATATTTAATGAACGTTTTCTGTTTAGTTAGTTTTAGTGAACGTTTTCGTTCTGTAAATCTGTGTAATGAACGTTCGTTATTTAGACTTTTTCTTTTTCTGTTATTTTCTGTCCAGGGACCTATTACTAGAATTTCTTTTACAGATTAGTCCCTGTCTTTCAAACGACCACTACTTTTTACTCGTTAGTCCAAATCCAACGAAACCAACGCCCACTTCTTCGTTATGATCCCCTCTATCCAGCAAAACAACTCAAACATGTTTTTGAAAGTTTAAAATATGAATTAGATCAGATTTGTATTTGAACTTCGTTTGATCGTAACTTGAGTTTTATAACTCCGATTTGAGTGATTCTTTTTGCATTTCGAAGCTCTTGACCTAAGCTTTCTGATAAGACCAAATTCACACAATTTTGGTACTGTTAGAAATTGTTTTATGCTGCAAGAATCATTTGCTTGGTTTTGATGCTTTCCGAGTTGTTCTCTTCGTTCTTTCCGATCTTTTGAGTGATTGCTTATGTGTGGTTACAATTGCTTGCTTACGATAGATTGATCGGAGTGTGACGAGTAGAACTATCAAGAGTTTTGAGTGCGAATCACCTTCATCAACATTGCAGGCAAGTAACACTTGATCATACCTTTTCTACTACCCAGTTTTTATGCATTAGATCAATCCTCAAACATTGCATGATTAGGATCTAATTAAATTGTGGGATGGGAAGTAGATGAGGTAGTACCTATTACCTGTGTTACTTATGAAACCTTTGGGAGTTACTTCTGCGTTTGCTTATTATGCCATGCTATGCTAGTAGACGTGGATTGGGTGAGTGAATATCCATGACAGATGTGAGATTGTTAATTAATGGTTTATCTAAGGTGGCAACTTAAATACACATCTGGGTGGATTGAGGCACCTGGGGTATCCAGTGATTGCCTGTTTTTTTGGAAATCCCGGGGTTACCGTGTGATTTTCCTATGGACCGCCACCCAGGCTCAAAGGGGATCATAAGATAATTCATGCTAGTAACTTCCGTGTGCAGCCACAAGCCATTATGGGCTCTGGCATAGTTGACTAAGTCGTGCGAACTCTTATAGTGGTGGACTAGCAGATGTAGGGGATGTAGGTGTACCGGTCTACCCATCGTAAGGTGCTAGCGCTTCTGAAAGACTATGTCTCGGTCATCCGTTTCTCAAACACCCTGTAGTGCAAGAAACCAAATGGAGGCGATCGAGTCTTGTGGGGAAAAGTGCGCAAACCTCTGCAGAGTGTACAAACTAATCATGATTAGCTGTGTCCCCGGTTATGGACATCTTGAGTATCTAGTTCTTGGATTATCCTGTTGATCTCATCATGTTACTTAATATAATTTGTTTGGGTTTAAAGAGTACTTTTAATTGGGATTGAGGATGCTGTCAACCATTCTCAATGTTCAACAACCACCATGATAGTCTAATAAATTTATTCCTTTGCAGTAGGGAAAAATTGGCTTTTCGCAAAACCTTATAACCATAGAGCTTTTCCACCAGCCATATATGCATGTAGTATAGGATTATTCATTCCATTATTCTCTATGTGTTACATTGCCAGCATATTCCATGTGCTGACCCGTTTTCGGGCTGCAACTTTTCATGTTGCAGACTTTTCAGACGACGAGTAAGTGATACGTTAGGGTTATGATTTCCTATACTCAACTTTGCCGTTGGTGTTGATGGGAATCCACAACCTTGTTGCTTCCGCTATTTTGGATTGAGGTAATAGTTTTTACGTTATTTTATACATGTGATTTACCTCTGTTATAAATCCTCGAGTACTGTGTGTGTCAGCATACCGATCCAGGGATGACACGTAAGCACAGAGACTTGACCCATTCGGGTCAGGTCGCTACACCTGTAGTGTACAGTTCCTTCAGCCCTGCATTGTCAGTGATACTAGCAATGTCCTCAGATGAGGAATTAGTGATAGCAGAGACAGGTGAAGAATTTGTAACAGTTGAAGCATTTGAACATTCAGGTGAAGAATTAGCAGATTCACGTTCAATGCACTTTAAGCATGGAGGAACAAATTCTTCCTCAGAAGTGCTGATTTGTTGAGCAAGTAATGAATCGCGCTCCTTCTGAAGATCTTCATAACTCACTCTTAGCTTCTCAAGATCTTGCTTTCTTTGAAGAAATTCATAAGAAAGTTTCTCATGATCAGATACGAGAGTGTTATGATGACTTTGAAGGTTATCAAACCTAGACTGAAGTGTCTGAAGATTTTCAGTCAGGGCTTTAGTGCGATCCATTTCTTCACCCAACATATCATCACTTTTCTCTAGCATGTTTTGAACCTTTTCAAAAGCCCGTTGTTGTTTTACAGCAATCTTTGCAAGTTTAGAGTAGCTGGGCTTGAGATTCTCATCAGATTCATTTTCACTAGATTTAGAGGAGGTGTATTTGAGTACCTTTGCACCTTTTGCCATGAAGCAATAGGTGGGAGCGTAGTCATCATTATCTTCATCAGGCTTGTCGGTGGGGTCAGTTTCTTCAGTGTTGAAGATGGACTTGCTAACGAAAGGAGTAGCGAAGGCCAGACTTGCCAAACCAGATTCGGATTCTTCAGACTCCTCCTCTTCCTCATGTTCCTCAGATTCAGCTTCAGAGTCCATTTCCTTGCCAATGAATGCCCGAGCCTTCTTGGAGCTGCCCTTCTTGTGAGATGAAGACTTCGAGGATTTTGATGATGAAGATTTTGACAATTTCTTCTTCTTCTTCGCATCATCAGAACTGTAATCCTTGTATTTCTTCTTCTTCAATTCCTTTTCCCACAGAGGACAATCTTGAATATAATGACCAGGTTTCTTGCATTTGTGGCACAGCCTTCTCTTATAGTCACTTGATGAGGAATCACTGCTTCTTGAGGATTTTCCAAAGCGACCACATCTTGAGAACTTCTGGAATTTCTTCACGAGCAGTGCTAGCTCCTGGCTCAATTCTTCAGGATCACCAAGGCTACTACCAGAGTCCTCACATTCAGACTCAGACACAACCTTGGCCTTCAGGGCACGTGGTTTGCCATAGCTCGAACCATAGAGATCTCTCTTTTTAGCAAGCTGGAACTTGTGAGTATTTAGCCTTTCGAGGATATCGGTAGGATCAAGAGACTTGTAGTCAGCCCGTTCTTGTATCATCAAACCCAGAGTATCAAATGAGGAATCAAGCGATCTCAACAGTTTCTTCACCACCTCATGGTCAGTGATGTCAGTGGAACCGAGGACTTGAAGCTCATTTGAGATGTCAGTGAGGCGATCAAAGGTTTGTTGGACATTTTCATTGTCGAGTCTTTTGAAGCGGTTGAAGAGATTCCGAAGAACATCAACTCGAGAGTCATGCTGAGTTGAGACTCCTTCATTCACTTTGGACAGCCTATCCTAGATAAGCTTAGCAGTTTGCAAAGCACTCACTCTTCCATACTGTCCTTTACTCAGATGGCCACATATGATGTTCTTCGCTTGAGAATCGAGTTGCTTGAATCTCTTCACATCGGTAGCGTTCAGTGAGGGTGAAACAGAGGGAACACCATTTTCCACAACATACCAGAGATCGTTGTCAATTGCCTCGAGATGCATTCGCATCTTGTTTTTCCAGTAGGGGTAGTCCGTCCCGTCAAAGGTAGGACACCCAGCCGAGACCTTGATCATACCTGCGGTCGACATAACTAAAACTCCAGGCGGTTAATCCAAAATCACACAGAACAAGGGAGTACCTTGGTCTGGTACCAATTGAAAGTGCGTTATGTCGACTAGAGGGGGGGTGAATAGGCGATTTTTATGAATTCTTCACTGAGGAATTTGCCAGTGAGGAAATTCCTTAGTGAAGAACTATTAGCAGCGGAATAAGTACTTAGAAGTAAGCATAACAGAATACAAGCATGGTCATCATGATGAAATGAAGACTAGCATAGAGTACAGAAAGCGTAATCACAGGATAACACAAGATGAAGACAAACAGACTGAAGAAATTGAACTGAGGAAATTGAGAAAGTCTTCAGTCAAAGTCTTCAAACACAGATATGAACAAACACTCAACACAGTAATGAGGAAATGAAAGAGTTGAGGAAATAGAACTAGTTAGGTTGGCGAAGACAATGATTTGGTAGACCAGTTCCAACTGTTGTCTCAGTTGTACGTCTGGTTGGAGCGGCTGAGTATTTAAACTCGAGGACACGCAGTCCCGGACACCCAGTCGCTGAGCACGCAGCTCAGGACACCCAGTCCTCACTGTATTCTCCTTGAACTAAGGTCACGCAGACCTCGTCCAATCACTCATGGTAAGTCTTCAGGCGACTTCCAAACCTTCACAGACTTGGTCACTCGGCGATCCACAATTCCTCTTGGATGCTCTAGACCTTGATGCCTAACCGTCTGGAAGAAGCGCAGTCTTCAAAGGTAACAAGCGTCGGATCCACGCAGGATCAATTTCTTCAATGATGCTCAATCACTTTGGGTTTGTAGGGGTTTGGTTTTGGGGTTTTTCCTCACTTGATGATTTTCGCTCAAAGTCCTCAGAGGATGGGTTGCTCTCAAATGACAAGTGTCAAGTTCTCTCGGAGCAGCCAACCAGCTAGTGGTTGTAGGGGGCGGCTATTTATAGCCTAGGGAGCAGCCCGACATGATAAGACATAAATGCCCCTCAACGATATGACCGTTAGGTGGATAAGATATTTTGGGACAGCTGGCGTGCAGCACAGCAACGGTCGGAAATTTGACTCTCAAATTCCTCAGGGCTATCATGTTCCTCACTATGTAGGTAATTCGCACCGACGAATTCCTAACTCCTCAGTCAGAACAAATTCATCAGCGACTAGAAGAACTTCGTCTCCGTCACTGAAGAAAGTGACTGAACTGTATGAGATTTCCAAAGGCTTCACTCGAAGGGATTGGTAGGTGTAGGATTTTGAGTTGAGCATCACATGGAAATTTTTCCTTAGTATTTCCTCGACCCCCTTTAACAGTACGGTGTTTCCTATGACTCAAGAAAGAGAAAATGAAACTACGAAAACAAAAGTCTTCACGCTTCATGTTCCACAAATGAATACCAAGTCTTCAAGGTCACACCAATTTCTTCACTTTCAAAGTCTTCAGAAAGTCTTCAGAATATCAAAGTCTTCAGTTGAAGAACTTCATTTTTAGGGGTCGACTTTCTCTGTAAATATCAAACTCCTCATAGACTTATAGACCTGTGTACACTCACAAACGCATTAGTCCCTTAACCTATAAGTCTTCAATACACCAAAATCACTAAGGGGCACTAGATGCACTTACAATCTCCCCCTTTTTGGTGATTGATGACAACATAGGTTAAGTTTTCAACAGGGATAAACATATGAAGTGTATACACTGATTTGAGGAATTTGATTACAAGATATAGTAGAACTCCCCCTGAAGATGTGCATAGTGAGGAATTTGCTTTTGAGGTAATGCACATTTGAAGAGTTGAATCATGGAGATCTCCCCCTATATCTTGTAATTCATACACGCATTTGATATATAATATGAAGAATTTGAAATGCATGATGAAATATGGTGCCTAATGAGATTCAGCATGCGTGCAATGTCATTAACGAGGAATAAGCATGCAGAGCATAATGCAACAAAAGTATCAGCGCATCATCGGGTTTAAGATTACAACTCGATCCAAATAAAAGTTTCAGAAGAACGAGAGTTGTAACTTAAAAAATACCCTTAATATAGACCCATTTGAAGACTAACTCAGATTTCTCCCCCTTTGTCATCAAATGACCAAAAGGATTGAAACTGAGGACTAACGCCCCTGAAGAATTTCAAGTCGATGGAGGAGCGCCAGCGTTGTCGGGGTTGTTTGTTGTAGCAGGGCCTGCCGCAGTGTCGTCCAAATCTTCATGCTCATCAGTGTCATGCGATGAAGAATAAGAGCTGGCCACCAAGGAAGGAACTTTGACCTTCTTGAATTTCTTCGGTGGAGGTGCAGACCAGTCAAATTCTTCCTTGAGACCCATATTCTTCAGATCTGCAGCGCTGTAGAGATGAGAGAGAACAGCCTAGGTGCGGTTGAAGGTTTCATGGAGGTAGTATTAGTTTTTCTTCACTGCATTGTGTGTTGAGGTCATGTTGTGAAGAATTGAACCAAACTGACGCTTGACCCATTTATGATTGCGGTCAACCTTCTGATGAAGACTGAGGAGTAACTCACGATCAGTCATCACCCTAGGTGTTGTGGCTTGAGGAGTTTGCTTGGCTGAGGTATTTGCGGCTGAGTCATGTGTGGCGGAATCGTCATTGGTAGAGTAAGATGCAGCCTTGCGAAATTGACCATCCAATGGACGAATGCCTTCATCGATCACAGCAGCGGCCTTGCCTTTATCATCAGCTGATGAAACTGTCCGTTTGAGGACTTCAATGGGAGGCAAGTAGCTACCGTGGTTCAGAGTGTCAGCTTTGTAATTCAGTGAAGATCTTGCCCTGATGAATCTCACAATCCAAGGAGCATAGGGCTTCAGCTCGAATGGTGACATAGCAATATTGGCCAGAGTCCTCATGAAGAAATCATGGAAGTTGACAGGAACGCCATGAATGATGTTGAAAAGCATATTCTTCATGATGCCAACGACTTCTTCATCATTTGAGTCGTGGCCTTTGATGGGACTCCTGCAAGGCTATTTGCTAGGGCTCCAAAGCCGAAGTTCTCAGATGCTGCACTTAGACTCATTGCTTCTAAGCCACCCCTGAAGATGTGGGTGGTTAAGAAGAATTAACTTTCTTTTGCAGGGAAGGGTCTCTAGCCGAAAATCAAAGGCGTCTAATGCTATTGCTGGGGACCTAAAACATCTTGTAGGGCCCAAGATCAAATGCCCAAATGGTCTCACTATGTATTTTGTTCCTGAATTGTTTGCCATTCATCCTATCAGTCCTAATCTTGATCTGAGCTTCAATAATCCTCTAGCCCGTCAAATGTTTATGCTTCACAATACTCTTGGTGAAGCCAATTCCCCTAACTGTACTGTAGGGTATGACACCTCATGCTTCAGAATGGATTATGGACAGCGGATGCACTAATCATATGACTGGTGATCGAAGTCTTCTCATGGACTCAACCTTACGTCCATCAGACAAGAGTCACATCACATTTGCTGACACTGGTAAAAGCAAGGTATTGGGTCTAGGTAGAGTTGCAATCTCAAAGGATCAACACATGGATAAAGTGATGCTTGTTGAATCCCTTGGTTTCAACTTAATGTCTGTCTCGATGCTTTGTGACTTGAACATGATTGTGCTATTCGGAAAATATCGTTGCCTTGTACTAATGGAATCTGACAAGCCTCTAGTCTTTGAAGGGTATCGGAAAGATCATCTATACATGGTAGATTTCTCAGCAGGTCCACAGCTTGCCGTATGTCTTCTTGCAAAAGCTTCAGAATGCTGGCTCTGGCATCGGAGGCTGGGGCATGCTGGCATGAGGAACTTACACACACTCGCCAAGAAGAAGCATGTCATAGGCATTGAGGGTGTCAAGTTCAAGAAGGATCATTTGTGTGGTGCCTGCGAAGCTGGAAAGATGACTAGGGCAAAGCACCCCTCGAAGACAATCATGACGACATCTCAACCCTTCGAGCTGTTACAATGGACTTATTTGGACCTACTCACTACTCTACCCTCACAACAACTGCTTTTCTCTATGGCTTCGTCATTGTTGATGACTACTCAAGATATACATGGGTGCACATAATTCTCTACAAGACTGAAGTGCAAGATGTCTTCAGACGCTTCACCAATCGAGCCATGAACAATTATGGCGTCAAGATCAAGCATATCAGAAGTGACAGCGGCACTGAGTTCAAGAACACCGGACTTGATCTTTATTTGGATACAATGGGAATCACTCATGAGTTCTCTGCTCCATACACACCTCAGCAAAATGGCATCGTAGAGCGCAAGAACAGAACCCTCATTGAGATAGCTCGAACAATGCTCGACGAGTACAAGACACCAAGAAAGTTCTGGCCTGAAGCTATTGATACATCATGTCATGTCATCAACCGTGTTTACATCCATAAGCTTCTGAACAAAACATCCTATGAGCTCCTTACTGGCAAGAAGCCAAATGTCAGCTACTTCAGAGTATTTGGAGCTAGGTGCTAGATCAAGGATCCCCATCACAAGTCAAAATTTGCACCTAAAGCTCACGAAGGCTTCATGCTCGGTTACAGAAAGGACTCGCACTCTTACAGAGTCTTCAACCTCTATCTCTATAAAATCGTCGAAACTGTGGACGTGCGATTTGATGAAACCAATGGTTCACAAAGAGAGCTCCTGCCAAGTACACTAGACGAAGCTCCGCCCAACGAATCTATCAAGCTGATGGGAACTGGTGAAATCATGCCTTCTGAAGCATAGCCTGAAGAGGAACTTATCATTTCTGCACCTAACCAACCTGAAGACAATGCTCAGACTGAAGACAATCCTCCCAATGATGACAATGATCAGCAAGAGAAAGGTCTTCGTCCAGTTCATCCTCGAGTTGCAAATGAAGTACAAATTGAGAAGATAATTAATAGCATCAATGCACCTGGTCCACTTACTCGCTCAAGAGCAACACAGTTAGCAAATTTCTGTGGGCACTTTTCTTTTGTGTCAATATCAGAACCCAAGAAAGTTGCTGAAGCCTTTATGGAACCTGAATGGATACGGGCTATGCAAGAAGAACTTCAACAATTCAAGTTGAACAATGTTTGGGAACTTGTCAAGCGTCCTAACCCTCGCAAGCATAACATTATTGGCACAAAATGGATATATCGAAACAAGCAAGATGAGCATGGTCAAGTCATCAGAAACAAAGCACGTCTTGTGGCTCAAGGATATACTGAAGTTGAAGGAATTGACTTCGATGAAACATTTGCTCCTGTGGCTAGGCTTGAAGCTATTCGCATACTGCTAGCCTATGCTAACCACCACAACATCTTGCTATATCAAATGGATGTGAAGAGTGCATTTCTCAACGGCAAGATTGAAGAAGAAGTATACGTCGCTCAACCACCTGGCTTTGAAGATCCAAAACATCCTGATATGGTGTACAAGCTAAACAAAGCACTGTATGGCCTCAAACAAGCTCCTCACGCTTGGTATGATACGATCAAAGACTTCCTGAAGAGCAAAGGCTTCAAACCTGGATCCCTCGATCCCACACTCTTCATGAAGACATATGATGGTGAACTGTTTGTGTGCCAAATATATGTGGATGACATTATCTTTGACTGCACCAACCAGAAGTATAGTGATGAGTTTGGATACATGATGCAAGAGCAATATCAGATGTCCATGATGGGTGAGCTGAAGTTCTTCCTTGGTCTTCAAATTCGTCAGCAAAGGAATGGCATCTTCATATCTCAAGAAAAATACCTCAAAGATTGTCTAAAGAAGTTTGGAATGCAAGATTGCAAAGGTTACACGACGCCAATGCCTGCCAAAGACCATCTGGGTCCCAACGACAATGGTAAAGAGTTCGATCAAAAGGTATACCGCTCCATGATTGGTTCCTAACTTTACCTATGTGCATCTAGGCCAGATATTACGCTTAGTGTTTGCATGTGTGCTCGATTCCAAGCGGCACCAAAGGAATCGCATCACTTAGCTGTGAAGCAAATTCTTCGATATTTGGCTTACACCCCAACATTCAGATTATGGTATCCAAAGGGCTCAAAATTTGATCTGGTTGGATTCTCGGATGCCGATTATGCTGGTGACAAGGTGGATCGCAAGTCTACATCAGGCACATGTCACTTTCTGGGACGATCACTTGTCTGTTGGTCTTCAAGGAAGGAGAACTGTGTATCACTCTCAACTGCTGAATCTGAATACATTGCTGCTGGCTCGTGCTGCGCTCAGCTTCTATGGATGAAGCAAACTCTCAAGGACTATGGCATCAATCTGAAACAAGTACCTCTCTACTGCGACAACGAAAGCGCCATCAAGATTGCCAACAATCCAGTCCAGCACTCGAAGACAAAGCACATTGAAATTCGTCATCACTTTCTCAGAGATCATGTCATGAAGAAATATATTGACATCATTCACGTCAACACTGAAGAGCAACTGGCAGATATCTTCACAAAGCCCTTGGATGAGAAAAGGTTTTGCAAGTTATGGTGTGAGCTAAATATCTTGGAATCCTCAAATGTCCTGTGATCAGGCACACATCCTAACACTTGTGCATGTTGATGACTTAGATGTGCAACACACGAAGTAAAGTATATCTTCAATCAATGAAGACTTACATTTTGAGTGTGAATACATTAACGTGGAATTTGACTTCGGAGCGCCATGATAATTGTGCGCCGTGTCTGGGTCTAATACTTCCTATACGGTGGGTAACGCCACCACCAAATTTCTCTGTTTGAAGTGTTTCACTCATGGCGTTATTTTTGCTATGTCTTCGTATTTGGTTTGTCTTCAATTTCAGCTTATCTTCATAATTCTCTTCACTGTGTTGATTTGATTGCTTTCTGATATACATACTAGTGTTCTGTCCTCTACAGCATTCACTTATAGCTATGTCTTCCTAGTTGAATCTTTTGAACTAAGTGAATGTGATCGGACCCTAATCTCTCTATGCTTTCTATCTCAAACTCTATCTGTCCAAATCATATGCATTCTATTGAAACTGTTGAATGTCTTCTCTGCGTCCTTGTCAGCAGAAGACATAGAGACAAACATTAAGTCTGTTTTAAATGATTCATCCTTATTGTTTGAAATCCGGAGAAGCCGGAATGACCATCCGACAAATCTGGCGGACGTGGGAATGTGGGACAACTCTGAGTATGTTGCATGCTTGCCACGTGCCCCTCAGATGTGAACCGCTAGGGGCACCTGCGTAATTGTGCTGTGCCGCACACTTCCTTATAAATACATGTCCCCTGCGGTAAAGAAAACCTTCTTCCACCTCTCCACCTCGTCAAAACCCTAGCGCCACCGCTAGCTCTCGACGACGCCGGCGACGAAGTGCTTAGCTGCCGCGACTTCTCCGACGCCGTCTTCACGCCGGCCGCGGACATCGTCCACTCCGCCGCCACCGTAGGTGTCCTCCGTCGCCAATTTAGGGCATGGTGGATTGAACTGCTCGGTCTCCTATTCATCCCATCTAGCAGTTCTTCGTGTGGTAAATACAACTCAAAGATTCATCCTATTTACCAAAATTGGTTTATGCCTATACAATGTTAGATCTATTCTGTCTGCATCTCATACTGCCTAGTATATTCACTTAAGCTTCATATCTAGTTAGATTCCTTACTTGTACTTATTCACGGATTCGTTCAAATCTGCAACCAACTCTCAACATATAAGTGAATGTCTTCGCATCATGAGGTCAATGTCTTCAAACTGATTTATCTTCAAAATCTTCTGAGAATGCATATGACCTCTTCCCCTTCCCTCGCATCTCTAATGCTGTCATAGGTACATGTCCGTGGGAGAATCCCTTGGTTCTCATAGTCTGCATTCGTTTGCAGAATTCTTACAGTATCACATTAACTCTCCCGAAGCCAGTTCCTGTTTGTCCAGCAAGCAAAAGACTTTGAAGCCTTTGAACATGTTGAAGCCATTCAGTGTGAAGTTCATGGCTGCAGAGAAATCAGTAAGGAAGGGTGGTAGACAGCACCGTGGGGGAACATCAAGAGATTTGCCTGATGACCTCTCAGAGCTTTATAAGACAGATCCTGAAGAGGATTATAATCAGCGCAAGACATGAATCCAATGGATTCGACGATATTGGGCTGAACAATGGTTCAAATACAAGTTCGTGACCCAGGAATACGCTAAGAAGAATGCTATCAAAAGTCCTTCGGGTGATATTCTCTTTCGAGGCCTTCCACCCAAGAACAGAGCTGAAGCTACTGCATAGGGTTTCTATCCTTGTATGGTCTGTGGACCTCAGCCTGAAAATGCCGACCCATCGTCATTGATCTGGTGTCATGACGATAATCTCTTCAAGTGCAACTTCCAGCACGCAACGGCATCGGCCAAGGAAAACAAGAAGTCATTGGGATTAGACTTCAACCCTGGTCCCTCTGCTCCCCGTGCTGACGGCTCACGTGATGCAGAACCCAATGTTATCGGTCTTTCTACAACCTTGATGGCCTCATCACTCACATCTCGGTCCAAGGTGCCAAAGTGGATCATTCTGATGATGATGCTGACACTGATGAAGCCCCAACTCCTACTTCAAAGCCGCAGAAGCCAAAGAAGGCTAAGGCTTCAAGATCAGCTGCTCCTCCAAAAGCTTCACGTGCGAAGCCACTGGCCACTGCACCTCCTGAAGACAGTGTGCAGTCTGAAGATCTATCACGTATCTCCAAGAAGACGGAGAAGAAAAATAAAATCGTCAAAAATACTGATCAGACATTGACTCCTGCTGCCATTCTACGAGAAGAGCACATTGATCTGTCCAGCGATGAAGATCTTGCAGATGATGCTCTTGAGCAACTGATCAAGAGCAAGGAAGAAGCAGAGATCTTCAATGATTTGCCTCTCATTGATGAGTGGTTTGACACCCCAAATCTTAGCTTTGAAGATCTGCAACTTCCCATTGGCCTCAGCGTCTCCTTCAATGGCGCCATTGCTTCTGAGCTAGCTCTTGCTCAGCGCATCGTTGAACTGAAGCACAAGATCGACTATGAGAAAGCTCAGTTCAAGAAGCATGTGGCAAAGCTCAGCGTGCAAGATGTCAAAAACTTCAAGATCATGCTGCACGAGCTCAAAGAAGCCTTTCTCAAGAAGCGCGAAGAAGCTAAAGGCTCTCGTGAGCGCATGAAGAGTATGGCTGACAAGTGTGTGCAAGCCTACAATGAGGCTGAGAAGCGCAAGGCTCTTGGTCGTCCTGGCATTAACCCCAGAATGGCTGCAAATAAGAAGAAGCCATCAACTGACCAATTTGCACCTTCAAGGTAGGAAGAACCTCACATAGTCTTCCCAAGTAGCATGATTGGCTCGAAGCCAAAGGTTCGGTCAACCGCTTCAGAACTGAAGAAGACGAGGACTGCCAAGGCTGAAGCCAGAAAAAGGAAAAATCCTAAAGCCTCTGATGTTGCTCCCTCCAAGAAGAAGCGCAAAACCAAGAAGGATCGGGCTGCTCCCATAGAGCCCTTAGTTATTGAACCTATCTCAATGGTTCGCCCTGCATCTGAACACCAAGAACGACGGATGATAGTTCATGAGCCTGCTTCCACAGAGGCTCATGAAGCTAAAGACATTCCAGCAGTTGATCCCACCGCTGCTGAAGACATTGGTCACAGTGACAATGTTGAAGATGATGTTCTTCCTCAGATCGAACACAACTTGGTATCATCGCCTGTTCTCATGAAGAGCGAACTCATCAGCATTGGTCGTCCTCTGACACCAATTGCTCAGGATGCATCATGGGCTGATCACCCACAACAACAAGACTCCCCGAGTACTCCCCAACAACAACAAGTCACACCACCTGTGCAAGAAGAAGAGGATGACTTTGAGGCCCAGCCAACTCCATCTCAAATGAGTCGCCAGCATTACGCAGGCTTCGCAAAGGACCAAGGCCTCAAGTCCCTCTTTTGAGCATTCCAGAAGGAGAAGTGCACCACAAATCTGTTGCACGTCAAGTGTTTCCAGAAGCCACTCCGACTGTGAATGTCTCTGTGTCTGAAGCCAAAGCTGCTGAAGATAATCTGGCTGCATCAGTCGATGACAAACAAGAAGAAGAACGTGTCCCTACTCCCCCCATTACTGAAGAAGTTGTTCCTGAAGTGAACATGTCAGTGCCCGACCCTCTAGCTCATCGAGTGGAGGTTGAAAATCTTGAGGCTGCCACCACCAACACAAATGAAGCCAATGACGTAGGCATGGCTGAAGCAAATGTGGAGCCTGCACCAACCAATGTGCCAGAAGCCAATGATGCAACTGCTCCTGAAGCATCTGTTGTGCAGCCTGATGCCTCTATTGTTGCCACTGCTCTTGTTCCGCCACCAAGGCCCCATACAATTGAGCAAGCATATAACTATGGTCAGCTAATCACTGTCAAATGGCCCATTCTGGTCCCTCCGCCTAATGCCTCTGGTCCTCAGTTTGATTATCATGTTGAGCATAGGCCTCTGGTCCAGAAACCAAAGCCAAGACTGCCAAGGTTCCCAGGTACTACCACCTCTATAGGGTCCTTCAATGCAAATGGTTTCAAAGCCCACAACACCTTCTTTGACACAGCAAAGAACCCCTACTCAAGGCCAAGAATATCATTTGATCGTTTTTGGAGCTATCAGCAGCCAAGCTATTACTCCTGCATTCTGTATGATCAAGGGCGCATTTTCCCTCATAGGCACCTCGACACTGAAGCCATTGCTGGACTGCCATGCTTAGAAGAAGCACTTGACTGCTTTCGTGATGCAGGTCTGCTCAGCTTTGTGACAGACAAAGAACATTGGAATGAAGAACTTTTGCTTCAATTCTATGCTACCCTCCACATTTGCGGCTACTACAGGGATACAAAGACATGGGTTCTCAAGTGGATGACAGGAAATGTTCATCATGAAGCCAAAGCTCTTGACGTCATTGAGCTTACAGGCCTACCCACTCCTGGAGAGTTGTTTGAACCTGATTGTCAACTCCACCGCAATGCACTGGAGAGCATCTTCCATAAGCCAGAGCCCAACATGAGCCAGATGTTGAGAATGATGAAGCCTCTGCCACCTGACGCTGAATACCCAAAGGAGTTCTTTGTTGATGACTGTCGGTGTCAAAAACGGCGGATCTCGGGTAGGGGGTCCCGAACTGTGTGTCTGGGTGGATGGTAACAGGAGACAAGGGACACGATGTTTTTACCCAGGTCCGGGCCCTCTCGATGGAGGTAAAACCCTACTCCTGCTTGATTGATATTGATGATATGGGTAGTACAAGAGTGGATCTACCACGAGATCAAGGAGGCTAAACCCTAGAAGCTAGCCTATGGTATGATTGTTGTTCTGTCCTATGGACTAAAACCCTCTAGTTTATATAGACACCGGAGAGGGCTAGGGTTACATAGAGTCGGTTACAACGGCAGGAGATCTACATATCCGTATCGCCAAGCTTGCCTTCCACGCCAAGGAAAGTCCCATCCGGACACGGGACGAAGTCTTCAATCTTGTATCTTCATAGTCTTGGAGTCCGGCCGATGATGATAGTTTGGCTATCCGGACACCCCCTAGTCCAGGACTCCCTCAGTAGCCCCTGAACCAGGCTTCAATGATGATGAGTTCGATGCGCATATTGTCTTCGGCATTGCAAGATAGGTTCCTCCTCCGAATAATTCATAGAAGATTGTGAACACCAGGATAGTGTCTGGCTCTGTAAAATAAATTCCACATAACACTGTAGAGAGAATAATATTTACACAAGTTCAATCTGCTGACGTATTCTGTGGCGTGACATCACACCACAACCAAGCCTTTACTCGAATCGTTTTTACTATACTACCTCAGCGCGTTTAGCGAAGCGGTTTCCTTGGCACGTCTTGTCGAATCAGAGATCGTGTTCCCATTATTCCGGGATTCCCATCAATACGGACGTGGGTAACCCAACCGCGCCCGTTGCCACGCCCCCTCCATCGAAGGCGAGTTCCAAACGGTCACGGGGACGGCTCTTGGTATTCTCCCTCTTTATAATGAGACCAAGGCCCATTCCTTTTCTTCAATCCTCAATCGAATCCGCCCCTTGCCCCGAGTTCCAACACCCAAGGCTCCAGATTCGGGTGCTTCGGACCTTCGACAATGTCCGGCTCCAACCTACAGGGCTGGTGGATGTCTTCTCCCGTCACGGAAGAGGACGTGCTAAAGCTGAGAGACGCCAGGTACCTAACATACGAGATTTCGCATAGGTTGCCCACCCAAGGGCAAGTCATTCCCACTCCCGAGCCTGGTGAGAGCGTCATGTTCGTGTCTCACCTCCGTCGGGGTTTAGGCTTCCCGATGGATCCCTTCGTGAGGGGGCTCATGTTTTACTATGGGCTGGAATTCCATGACTTCGCTCCGGAGTCCATCCTCCACATCTCATCATTTATTGTCGTCTGCGAAGCCTTTCTCCGCACTACCCCTCACTTTGGTTTGTGGCTCAAAACCTTCAATGTGGAGCCGAAGATGATTGAGGGGCGTCAGGCAGAGTGCGGCGGGGCGGTTATAAGCAGGAGGGCCGATGCTCCATGGCCCGAGGGCTCTTTTCAGGAGGAGCTCGTCTTGTGTCAGCAGGAGTGGCTCTACATCACCGCTCCCAGGGGCAGCAGGCAGAGGCCGCCGCCCGCCTTTCGCTCGGGCCCTCCACAACGGCTGATGTCATGGGTCAACAAAGGGCTTGACCGGGGGCCGTCCAAGGACGTACCCCTATTGCAGGGCCGGATTCGAGACCTCCAAGAGAGGGAGATTAACCTGGTCATAGTGACGCAGGTTATGCTGATTCGGCGTCTTCTGCCCTGCAAACGTCGCCCCCTCCGCCTGTGGGAATTCAATCCGGAGGGACCACGAGCTCTCCAACACTTCATGGGTACGACACCGGTGGAGATGTACAAACTGTTCTTTGGATCACAAGAGATGTGTCCGGAATTGACCAAGGACGCTGGCTTAAGCTGCAATTGCCCGGATACTCAAGTAAGTAGCCCTGTGTCTGGACATATCGTCCATTTATTTATCATGGATTTGCCTCTTAACCAGCTATCCCTTGGACAGGAGTGGATAGCGCAAGCAAAACTAATACGGTGTCTGGCCCCCCTCCCTGAGACCACGCCGGATCCCGTGTTAGTCAAGATGTTGGAGGTTGCGCCTTCGGAAGAGGGCGAAGGGGAGAACAGGAAAACTACCGCCTCCGCTAAGGAGGCTCTCAAGAAGGGAGGGATCAAGAATCCCTCCCTCCAGGGGGAGAAGAGGACCGCTTCCAAAGACCTGGAGGCTAAGGCCTTAAAGCGGGGGAAGAAATCTGCACCGGAAGGTCCTGTGCCGGGAGAAGCCCCGACCGCACTGTCTCCCCAAGGGAATCAGCCCTCCAGCAAGCCGTAAGTAGAAAAGGGGAGTTTTGTAATAAGGGACATCCCTGTTTTTTTATTTCTAAGGATAACTGAAGTTCTTACCTTGTAGTTCGAATCTCAGCCCTTCTCAGCAGAGCTCATCTTCGGGGGATCTTCGTACGGAGATGATGGAGAGCGAGACGCCTCCATCTGCCGCACCGTCAGGCGGGGCGGGCGACCCCAAGGTGTCTTCGCGGAGGGTCTCCCTGAGTCCGGCGGGGCCGGAGAGTTCGGCACCAACTGGTGTACGGCCGGAGGAGCTGAAGAATCTGCTCGAGAGGGCGTCTATCTCAGAAGATCACCGTACATTAATGAGTATGGTGATTGAAAGGATTTCATCCGCTGAGAGCGGGTTGCATGAGGCCGTCAGAAGTTTACTGACGGGGTTTGAGGTATGTAAAAATGACATACCTTTTGATAGTTTTGCACATAGAGTGCGCCCTATATAGATAGTAGCCCCTGAGACTCGGTGCGTTGTCAGAAGTAACAGTGTGCCGAGGATCATAATCTCAGTGTTAAGATGTCACCGTTCCTATTCAAGGGATGGAGCATTCGGTGGCCAGCCGGACTGATAGAGTTGCCGAACTGAAGCGGCAACTGGACGTTGCGGACGCGGACATCGCGCTGGTAAATAAGCGACTCGACGAGTCACAAGGTAGGTGGTTTCTCCGTGGTCACCTCGTAAGGGAGGTGATGCCCACTCCTTACCACATGTATGCTTGATGTAGATGGTGCTGCTTTTGTGGAAGACCTTCGGGCAGAGCTTGCTCGAGCCAAGGAGCAAGCCAGAAAAAGTGATGCGGCTGCCTCGAAGGCGGCGGAGGAGCTAAAAGCCGAAAAGGCTGCTCACTGCCGAAGCAGGGAGGAGATGACCGAAATGGCCGTGAAACTAAAAGATGCTACCGACCGCTATGAGGTTCTTGAAAGAGAACGCCAGGCAGAGCAAGAGGACCTGAAGAAGGCCACCGCCGAAGCTAGGGATGCCCGTTCTGCAATGCGGGCTATAAAGGAGGAACTGCGTCAGGCCGGAGACATTGCGGGTGGAAAGCCATTTCTACTGCGGAGGAAGTTCACGGATCCGAAGTATGCTCAGTTGGGCCAATTGTGGGGTGCGGAGGATCCTTATCTGAATTTGGCGGCGAGTGCGGCGGACGCAGTCGTGCACTTCCGAAGCCAAAAGGATCACGAAATGGAAGAGCTTTTTTGGGTCTCAATTTCACAGTCCGGAGCGTCCACTTCCATTGACCGATCGGTTGGTTGAATGGGCTGAGCTGAATAGATTGTCCAGATTAGCCATGACGGATGTGGTGGCTCATCTGTGGCCGGAAAGGCCCAAGCCGAAGAGTTATTTTGGCTTATTGCAGCAATTCCTTGGGGCGGTGCCGCATATCAAGGCGATGAAGAGGTCGGCATGCATAGAGGGTGCACGGATGGCACTCACCCGTGTCAAGACATACTGGGCGGAGATGGATGCCACCGATGTTGCATCCCGGGGTTCGGACAAAAGCCGATTACCCGCCGAGCACTATTTTGAGGAAGTCATGCAGGGCGCTCGTTTAATAGAGTCGCAGTGCTCGAAAAATGTTATGTTCAAATGATATGTATGATTTGTGAAACCATATTTATAATGTAACGGCTTTTTATACTTGTGCGTTCAAGTATTGAAATATCTCCTGTGCAGCCGTTAATGTATATGTATGTATAACCTGAAAGATGGCAGTCTTTGGCTTCAGCCCCCACGCACATGGTGCGGGGGTGTTTGCAAAAAAAAGTGCATTTTCACACTTAATCCAATGTCTTGGTCCTTTGAAGGAGGTGATAGCATAGCAAACTAGGCAACCGGACTATAATGCTTTATCACTTTCACTTAGCCATAGGAGCTCGATGGTGGGGCTACTATATAGCCCCTAGGGGCACCGCGCTCTCCGAACTCGGGGCGCGTGTGTGCCTGACCGGAAAGCGGTCCTTCGTCAAAGCGGAGGAATTCTAAACATTCCAGTAGTCGATTGAGCGGTTGACCAGTCTCTCGCTATATCATGACAGTCAGTTTTCGGCTTTCTCTACTGAGGTGCTCGCCCGGCCGAACCGGGGCACAATCGCAGTAGTTCTCCTGGTGCCGCGTTAGTCGATGGAGCGGAACGTAAGGCAGCAAAACAAAGGAGCCGGGCAAACCCAACATTTGACCAAAGACATGATTCGGAGCTGATGCATATAAGGCCTAACTCGAGACGCCGAACACTCCCTGAGGTATTCGGTCTTTATGATAACGGGCAGAACAATGCCCTAAGCCCCGAGTGTCCAGGTACGGGCGAGAACTTCTGACGTGGCCGATGCCAAAACGCCAACCTCCTCCTCGGCTATGGTAGAAAACCGGGGGATGTGTATCAACAAGAGATAGTAAAAAAGGTTTACGCAGGGTCTTAATCTGAAAAGAATCCTTGCAACGGATCCCTGCTGCACGTATGCGCCTGTGTCTCCATTGTGCTGTATCCTGGACGGGTGTAGCACATGGTTCATCTGTAAAAGAGAAGAACTTTGTTTGGAAAAAATATCGTGCAAAAAATGTATTTAAAACAAAGTATGATTTGGAAGATGAATAAAGTTGAGCTTTATTGGCTCTCATTGTTCATGCGTGCAGCCCCTTGTAAAGAGGTATGCGGCTAGGAAGCCCCTTGTTTATTTATACCGGACTCGCCTAACCGTGTCCGAGGTCTAAATGACCTGTTGTTAGGGGCTTTGATCAGCAAGGCCAGATTAGTGTGTGGCTGTCAAAGCAGTCTCACATTTTCCGTGGTCGAGGAACACTCGAAGTTACCCTTTAATGAGATTATGCTGCATGGACCGGGCATTTTAAGTGTAAGAGACGCATAATGCGGTATTGCGTTAAAGCAGGCGAAAGCTTCGCGTCCCAGTAGTGCTTGATGGCTACTTTTGAATGGGGCGATATGGAAGATTAGCTTTTCGCGACAGAAGTTGTTGGATGAACCGAACACAACCTCTAGTAGTACAGAGCCTATACAATTGGCATAAAGGCCTGGCATCACTCCTTTGAAGGAAGTGCTGCTCTGGCGAATTTTGGTAGGGTCTATCCCCATTCTGCGGATGGTGTCCTGGTATATCAGGTTTATATCACTAGCGCCATCCATTAGGACTTGTGTGAATTGTAGTCCGTCGATTATGGGATCCAATATCAAAGCGGTCTCTCCTGCGTTTCGAATACTTCTGGAGTAATCCTGATGGTCGAAAGTAATTGGTTTTGACATCCAATTTCGGGACTCCGCTGGGGTGGACCGTGCGGCGCGTGCTTTAGTAGGTGCCGCACTATTTTTCCTTGTTATCACATGAAGTGAGTTCACTGTTTTGACTTCTAGTGGGAAAGTATTCTGTTTTCCGGCGCGCTGCTTGTGGGGTTCATCATCGTCTTCGCTTGGTGTGTCGAGCCCCTTGTGTTCGGCGTTAAGTCGGCCGGACTGCTTGAAGACCCAACAATCTCTATGGGTATGGTTTGCAGGCTTCCCGGGGGTACTGTGGATTTGACATATCCTATCCAAGATTTTGTTTAGGTTGGATAGCTCGTCACTGTTGTCCTTAAGGGGCAGTGTTTTGGTATTCGGCCGAGAGCTTTTGAACCCGGCGTTGACCGCCATGCTATTTGGGCCATTTTCCTTATTCCTGCGCTGATCTTTTCTGCGTCGTGATTTCCCATTTCCATCCCTGACCTCGGATGTACTCGGGTTGCTGGTGCTGCATCTTGCCAGCCAGCTATCTTCCCCCGCGCAAAAGCAGGTCATGAGGCTTGTTAGCGCGGCCATTGTCCTTGGTTTTTCCTGGCCGAGGTGTCTGGCGAGCCATTCGTCTCGGACATTATGTTTAAAGGCTGCTAAGGCTTCGGCGTCCGGACAGTCGACTATTTGGTTCTTTTTGGTGAGGAACCTGTTCAAGAATTTGCGTGCTGACTCTCCGGGCTGTTGAGTTATGTGACTTAAATTGTCTGCATCCGGAGGGCGGACATAAGTCCCCTGAAAATTTGCTCGAAACGCATCCTCGAGCTCTTCCCAACTTCCAATGGTATTTTCTGGGAGGCTTTTGAGCCAATGCCGAGCTGGCCCTTTGAGCTTGAGGGGTAGGTATTTTATGGCATGGAGATCGTCTCCTCTAGCCATATGTATGTGTAGAATGTAATCCTCAATCCAGACTCCGAGGTCTGTTGTTCTGTCGTATGCCTCTATGTTTACGGGCTTGAATCCCGCTGGAAATTCATGATCCAGTACCTCATCGGTGAAACATAGTGGGTGTGTGGCGCCCCTGTATTTAGGTGTGCCGTTATCTTTGAACACTTGGCGTGTTGTGTTACTTCCTGGAGCCTTCTTTTTTGGCCCATAGATGGACCTGACCGGGCCATCCTTTTTGCGAGGATCCTTATGTGGATCGTGTGCTGGCTTGTGTGCGGCGCCACTTGCCGCTCTTAGCCTGTCATCTGGTCGTCTATCCGGCCAGGCGGCCTCTTTGGTTTTTGACTGTGGGGGCTCTACGGCCTCCTCGTCAAATTCGGGCAACAGCTTGCGCTTCGGGTAGCTCTTTGCTTGGTGACTATCACCGTATTTATCTGCGGTCTTGAGTACTTTGCTCCATCTCATTCGGAGTACGTCTTCCACTGTTTTGAGCTTCCGCTTCTGTTTCTTCAAACTTCTTGCAGCGGCGACGAGCCTTTTGTGAAGGTTCTTATGCTCCGGTGATGTGTCCGGCGTGAGATCATCTGGACTGTTGTTTTCGCCAGGGATGGGTTTCTCATCCAATTCATCCTGTTCGGATGGTTGCTTGGTGGCATGTTCGTCGTCCACTGGTTTGCCCTGCTCTACAGCTGGGTCAGTATGGGTGCTGTTGTTATCGAGGCGGGACTTCGGGCGGCGCTTGCGTCGCCGTTTTGGATGTTTGTCGGGGGAATTATCCTTCGCCGCGTCCCGTTGTTCCTCGTTATCGCTTCCTTTTGGTGTATCCACCATGTATACGTCGTGAGTTGAGGTGGCTTTCCAGTGCCCAGTAGGCTCTGGTTCTTGGTCGTCTCCGGCATCGTCGTCCATACCGTCGATGTCTTCGGAGTCGAAGTCTAGCACGTCAGTTAGGTCGTCGACAGTGGCTACGAAGTGGGTGGTGGGTGGGCTTTGAATTTCTTCGTCGTCCGCATCCCAACCGTCCTGACCGTGATCCGGCCAGGACTCTTCTGATAACGAGAGATATTTTAGCGAATTTAGGATGTCGCCAAAAGGTGAGTGCTGAAAGATCTCCGCAGCAGTGAACTCCATGATCGGCGCCCAACTTGATTCGATTGGTAGGGGCGCAAGGGGTTCGGAGTCCGGCGAGGAGTTCGGCACCTCGGAGTCACGAGCTTCACAAGGGACAAGGTCAGTATTCGACTCCATCGCTGTAGAGGTTGTAGCCCCGAGGCGGTGTCTAGCCACCCATCCTCGATCTGCGCAGCCGGCTCCGAATTAAGGGTCGGAGCGGACTCGTGTGGGCCTCCAGGGCACTGTCCGGCAGCAGAGCTAAATCATGCCCATCGTGACAGTGCGGCGCGCCCGGCTGCGACTCGAATCCATCGAAGATCAAGTCTCCGCAGATGTCAGCCGTGAAGTTCAGACTTCCAAATCTGACCTGACGGCCAGGAGCGTAGCTTTCGATCTGCTCCAGATGGCCAAGCGAATTGGCCCGCAGTGCGAAGCAGCCGAATACAAAGATCTGTCCGGGGAGAAAAGTCTCACCCTGGACTGCGACATTGTTGTTGATGATCGAAGGAGCCATCCATCCTATCGGTGACGACACAGAGGAACTCTCATTGAAAGCACCAATGTCGGTGTCAAAACCGGCGGATCTCGGGTAGGGGTCCCGAACTGTGCGTCTAGGCGGATGGTAACAGGAGACAAGGGACACGATGTTTTTACCCATGTCCGGGCCCTCTCGATGGAGGTAAAACCCTACTCCTGCTTGATTGATATTGATGATATGGGTAGTACAAGAGTGGATCTACCACGAGATCAAGGAGGCTAAACCCTAGAAGCTAGCCTATGGTATGATTGTTGTTCTGTCCTACGGACTAAAACCCTCCAGTTTATATAGACACCTGAGAGGGCTAGGGTTACACAGAGTCGATTACAACGGCAGGAGATCTACATATCCGTATCGCCAAGCTTGCCTTCCACGCCAAGGAAAGTCCCATCCGGACACGCGATGAAGTCTTCAATCTTGTATCTTCATAGTCTTGGAGTCCGGCCGATGATGATAGTTCGGCTATCCGGACACCCCCTAGTCCAGGACTCCCTCAATGACCTTGAGTATCTGCCTCGCACAATATATCACATCATCAGGTGAACTCTATGGCCTATCAAAGGGCATTCATCAGCTGCAAAACTTGAAGGAGCCATGAAGACATTGGTCTTTTACATCCTCAATGGCATCAGCTTCAATATACAAGAATTCTTCATCCGGCAACTGGCTGCGTCTGGATCTGACCTTTTTGGCCTGAAATTCTATGCTCCATGGGTCATGCGCCTCATCAAGCTACACTCTGTTATTAACTATCAGCCCTCTGCTCGCAATCATCTGATCTTTCTACCAGAGGTTGATATGTCAGTTGAAGCCATATACCATGAGCCTGCCAAGAAGCCTCTTTGTCTTCAAAATGCTAATCACCAAAGCTTCACTCAACCCATGGAAGGAGTCCAAGCAGTAACTCGTGTCTATCCAATGGCTGGGAACACTCGTCTGCCTCACCGTGCGCAAACTGAAGCTACTGAGAGCACAATTGCCCAAAGGCCTAAGAAGCGCTCTTGCGTCCTAAATGTCCGAGAACTTCTTGTGGCACTGCATCAGAAACAAGACAAACATCACTTCTGGATCAAGTGACAGATGCAAAGCCTCTTGTTGGACGTCAATCGGATTCGAAATCTTGCCACCAAGAATGCTTTTGTCACTCACGAGACCTGTCGGCGATCATGGAAGTGTTTGACACTGCTCAGTGCTGAAGCAGATCTTCAAGACGATGGCTTCACTGAAAGATTCAAGTTTGACTCCACTCCTCCATGGAATGTTGTCCTACGTCGAACTAAATCCCTTGAAGACTCTGACTATTCTTCCTCCGCGGCAACAGTGAATGCCGAAGTGATCGATGATGAAGACGATGCTACTTCACCGCCCCCTACTTCTTCATGCATCAACACTGCACCAAGTTCGTCTGTGCCGCCAAACAACAACGACAACCCTGCTGCTTCACCTACTCCTCATGGGAAAGAGTAGATGCTCTATGTCTTCAAACCTTTTTGGTCCTTACTAACAAAAGGGGGAGAAGCATATGAGTTTGATAGTCTTTAAGCGGGTTCATATGGGCGGTTGCTTTATACTTTTCCTAGTGTTTACAACTCTCGCTTTTGATACATTTGGTTCTTTGAGCTGTAACACTTAAACTCAATGGTCGTCTGCTACTTATTTGCTTTTCTGTGATGCGATGATAAATTCCGCATGTGCGGTGATAATGTCCGCACTTAGATCATTCTACAGACGTCCATTTTTCATTATGCATGTCATTCTCTTAGTTATATCATTTCATGCATGATGAATTATCTTCATAAGTTGAAGAGGATCTCCACAAGTACAACCTGCCATGTGCATTTGCATTCCAAAAGCAAATTACTTATATGCACATCTTCAGGGGGAGCCTTTGCCACTTATGAAGACAATACCCTATCCTTTACAATTTCACATACTTTATCCCCGTTGAAAACTTCAACCAGTTTGTCATCAATCACCAAAAAGGGGGAGATTGTAAGTGCATCTAGTGCCACCCCTAGTTGGTTTTGGAGTATTGACGACTTGAGGGACTAATGTGTTTGTGAGAATTGCAGGATAACACAGGTAGTGTCCCTCATTGATTCGGTTTACCTACCGGAGATGTCCCCTAAAAATGTATGAAGACATTGACGACAATGGTGGTATGTGAAGATATTCATATTAAAGACTATGACATGAGAAGATATTGAGTGAAGACTATGGAGCGCGAAGACTGTGTCGTTTCGTTGTTTCCTTTTTATTCTTTGTTGAGTCATAGGAACCACCATACTGTTAAGTGGGGTCCAAGTGAACAAAGTCAGAATGACTGAAGTGATGCTCAACCCAAATCCTATGTCTTCGCGCGAAGACAATGAGAGCAAATCTTATCCAGAGCTGGATGAGTCAGCTTTGCTTGTAGCCCAAGTAAAGTTGCCGTGTGTGTTTGAAATCTGACCGTTGGAACACGTGTCAGTTCCTTAGTGACCCAGGGTCATTTCGGACATGTCAGGTCGGGTTGCCTAGTGGCTATAAATAGCCCACCCCCTACACCATAAATTGGTGGCTACTCAGAGTTAGTGCACGGCTTTTGTCGTTTGAGAGCAACCCACCTCAAATCCTTTGAGAGAGAGAAATCCTTGCGAGGACAAAGCCCAAACACCCAAAGCCAAAGAGTGTTAGGCATGACTGAAGTCTTCCTGTCTGCGTGACCTGAAGACTTATTACACTTGAGGACTGTGAATCCTCCAGCCAGTTAGGCGTCGCGTTCTGAGCATCCAAGAGTCATTGTGGATCACCGGTGAACGAAGTGTGTGAAGGTTCGGAAGTCTACCTTGAAGACTTACCAGAGTGATTGGGCGAGGACTGTGTGTCCTTAGCTCAAGGGGAATAAGGTGAAGACGCGGTCTTCTGAGTTGAATCTCAGCCTCCCTAACTAGACGTACAGTTGTCACAGCAACTGGAACTGGTCCAACAAATCCTGTGTCTTCAACAAGTGACAGGTTCTATTCTCTCCCTCCCTTTACTTAGTATTTGTCTTCGTGAAGTCATTGCCTATTTGTCGTACCTGTTTGACTTCAATGCTTGACTACTATTGTTGGTTGGCTTCATACTATCTTCCATCCTGATCCTTACTACTAAGCTGCTATTAGTCTTTGTACTTTCACATTATTGCATACTTGACTATGGTTTGCTTGTTGTAGTTTATCTTCCGCTGCATATCAATTAGGTCATTTCTATTGTTTGTCTTCGAAACTTCCATGTTTTGAAGACTTTCATAAAAATCGCCTATTCACCGCCCCTCTAGTCGATAACTAGCACTTTCAGAGGCGCACATCAGGGGGCGTGGTGCCGTGGGTTGGAGAGGTGTCATGGGAATCGCGAGATGAAACGTTATGGTCGCCGTAGTTGAACTTCCATGGACAAGCTGTCATGTCTACGGACACATGCACTGCATACCGATCACTGGAAGGAGTAGCAGAGAAAGCTATATATGCGGATAAATAGTTCCTTATAGTCAAGCGGACCCACACTACTACTCTGTTCCAAAGACATGCACACCATCGAAATAGTCCATCTATATCAATATACACCAAGAGGGAATAGTTTTTTTACAAGAGAGGAAATAGTTCATCCATCCATAATGCCCTCCTGCTGGTGCAGCGTTTTCTTCTTCTTCTTCTTCTTCTTCTTCTTCTTCTTCTTCTTCTTCTTCTTGTTCTCATTCTCTGTGGGAGACGGCTTCGCAACAAGCTCTTTGTACCTTGCAGCTATCTCGAAACTCACACAGGCATCGAGGGCAGCATATTTTATCCGCTCGTACATCAAGGGATAATTCTCCCATCCAGACGACCTTAATGCCACCGTCTCATCACCCTTC
Source organism: Triticum aestivum (assembly GCF_018294505.1). NCBI lineage: Eukaryota > Viridiplantae > Streptophyta > Magnoliopsida > Poales > Poaceae > Triticum > Triticum aestivum. The sequence goes on along the minus strand of NC_057807.1, from coordinate 349,499,738 downwards.
TGAAGATTTGTACCGAGCACAAAATTTTCTACGTTGAATAGGGATGGTGTCTGTTTAGCGCAATCTTCTGTAGGAATTTTGATTCTGGTTTGTAGGTCAGCGATGCTTTTCAAATCAAGGTTGTACGGCTCCAGCTTCTGTTTGTCCCCTACGATGGCTGCCCCACAGAAGTATACGTCCTCCCGAGACAAGAAATCGTGAAGCTCACCTGGTATGGAGGGCGAGCGTATGATGTGGTACACCAAAAAATCATCTTTGAGGCACAGCTGAAGGACGGCGGCGCGCTGGATCTTCCCAGGGGCACGCTCCGTGTACCTTGCGTCGAGACCGATGACCCTCGTCTCTACCTTTTCGAGGGAGTTGGATACATTGTTGATCCACTGCCGAACAACCCTTGGGTGGACGGTGACGGTGGCAACTATGCGCATCGAGCCTTCAACGAGGACATGTTGGACGCTAAAAACCCGCATCTCGATCTCTTTCGCCATTTGGAACCGCTGGAACGGAGGGCTATGGTTTGGAGAATTAGGATTAGATGGCTAGTCTAACTGAAGTAGTAGATGACTATTTAAAGACGTTAAAACAATGTGAAAGCAGTGGGGTTTGGATGCAAATGAAGACGAAGGGGAGGTGAAGAAGCTGAGGCGAATCGGTTCCCGATGGAGAAGTAAATGGGAGAAGTGGCATGCAGGCAGTTGATTAGACGGCTAGGTAGACTAAACGAAAAGGCTATGCGGGTAGAATGAGGAGTTGTACCTATTCGTGTACGTGCCCATCCTTCCTGATAGGTGGGACCTATGCAAACAGATATAAAAAATGTGTCGTAGCTTTTTTTTAGCGCATGAGTGGGAGACACAACATTCTCTGGTTAAGGAATACTCCCTCCGTTTAGGCGAGTATAAGTCACCTTATGAAAATAAGGTTTTCCCAAAACCATTAGGCGTGGAGCATTAACTTCCTGCTCGATCCCCTCGCAGCCTCGTTAGCCAGCGTTCTCTTCCTCTGCTGCCGTGTTCTACCTTTCCATTTTTCCTCTTCTCAAGTGTGGAACAATCTGCATGCCGTCCTTGATGCACCAGAATGACCACTGCATGCATAGCGGCAGGGCGTTGATTGGGCATGCACGAGAATTTGGTTCTGCTTGCAATATGGATGATACCTGAACGATGAAGTGAACAGGCATGCTAGCACGGGAGACCTATTTCCACTATACAATACCGGAGTACTCATGTTCCTACTAGTAGTAGTAGTAGTAGTAGTAGTAGTACAATTGTGGTACACTTGATGGTCAAAATACTATTCATCCTGTCCTCACAGTGAAGTGACAACACCCTGCGCCTGACACTAGTCCAGGCGAGGCGGCGTGTTCGGGTTACCAAAGTCAGCCTCACCCTGTGCACTGTGCAGTCTATCACCGCCGCTGTACAGCACATTGGCGCCTCGCCTCGTCTCCCTCTCCACTCCCATAGCACCACTCCATCTCCATCTCCTTCTCCATCTCCTTCTCCGTCTCCGTCTCCGTCTCCATCTCACTGTGCCCCCATGTATCGTCGCCTCACTCGCCTCCCCCAGTACCACTATTCCCTCGCTAGCCGCTCCAGCACCGACATCCTTCTCCCCTGTAAATGAAGCCCCCTTCCAAACTCCACCATGGCCGAACGTGAACCGCACAACATCCATATGAGCCGTGATTGGAGAAATCTCCCCAGTGACATCCTCGACCTCTGTTGTTCATGTATGGATATGTTGACTGCCCTGCGGCTGGCTGCATGCTCGAGGGACATGCACACGGCCATCGCCGAAGCGAGGCCTAAGCTTTTCAAGACACCCTGCTTGCTGCTATCTGGTCTTGCGAGATTGGCTCACCATGATATGGAGGCGTGCATGATGCCCCTCGACTTCAATCCGATCTCCATTAGCCGAAACTTCTTTGTAGGTATGTAGTGTGTTGTCGTACATCATTTCCCTCGACATCGATCCGATCACCATCGGCCAAAACTTCTTGGCAGTTATGTATTGGGTCGGCATGAACTCCCACCAGATGGCTGCCTTCAGAGAAGACGGTAAAAAGTTGGTGCTCGTGAACTTCCAGACCTCCCATGAGATTATCCTTCCTCCGTTAGATTATATAGAGTATTACCATCGCGGTCCAAGTCATCTAGATTACTACGTCAGTTGGACGGACCTTGTTTTGCAGAAGATTTTAATCTGCCAAGTGCCCACACGACATGCGAATTACGCAGACTTCAAGCTAATTGCCTTGTTCGACCGCGGACTCGCCTATCTTTACGCTGGTGCCTTTTTTAGCTGGAGACAACTCGGCTCGCAGTGGATCATCGTCAAGGCTGATACACACTTCTGTGATGCTATTGAACACAATGGCATCATCTACGCGGTCGACAAAGCAGATGGCACCACGTATTGCTGGGACGGTGCATGTAAGTTGTTTCAGTCTCATGTTAATGATGACGCCATGATACTGTTTGAACTTTTTGTGATGATTGGCATATCCCTGTTTGAGCAAAATTTGAGTAGAACTATGGCAATATATTAGAGACGTTGTAAATCAGCTATATTTGGAATGAGTTAATTCATGCGATTGTGACCATGTCATTACAGCCAATTTGTACCCTGAATAATCAAACGGTTAGGAATATATGGATATTATCCTTATTTTATAGTAATCTATATACTACTACTAAATATGAGTGTGTATCAATGGCCATGTTAGTTTCCTCATTTTCATGATGTAGAAACATGCACCACACTGTTGGTTTCATCTAACCATACATTAGGGAAGTAAATGTGCATATGGAGAACTCTATATTTGGAAGTGGTGAAATCCTACAATGCCTACCATGTGTACATACCTATATTCACCCTTCAGCAATCAATGGCTAGAATAATATCCTCACAAAAGTTTTGCCCACAGAACGCGAGTATATAACAATGCATGGTCTGTTAGTTACCTTGAAGAATTTGTTTGTGAGGACAGAACATGATTACATAACATGCATGACATGGTAGTTTCCTGTGAAGAATCGATTGCGATATAACATGAGTATAACCATGCATGGCACTTCTATATTTTCGAACCCAGTATACATTTCCCTGTATTTTCCTCCCAGTTCCAACAGGGACATATCAATGTTGTTTCTTGCATTATCCTACTCATACTCTGAACAATGCTGATCTTACATTAACAATGCTTGTCCTTTTTGATATGATGTAGTGTCCCTACAGTAACTTCACTGTAATCTAACTTTTTCCTTAAGTTATTAATTGAGCTCGGTGACTTCAAAAAGTTGTACAGAAGCCTTGTTTGGGCCTTTCCGGCGTCGCTGAATGTGGGCTGAGTAACCATGTTAGGTTGTACTGTACTACACAGGCCTTTTTTTCAACATTAGCAATGCAACTGGGCCGACAGTTGTACACAATATCCGGGTCAACTTGTTATCCGCCCCGCTAGGCTGCAAAGTTTCCTAGGAGGTATGCGTTAGTCTTAACAAGAAAATGGACTTTAAGAAATAATAAATGGGATGTAATTATAATAACTGGGCAATTACTATGCACCAAACACGTAATTAGTTTGAAAAATATATTATTTTGGAATGTGGAAATTTTAATTTCATTACTTGTTGCGCGCGCAATATTTCGTTGGATTTTAACGTAATACAACTTTATTTTGAAATTATATTTAACCTGACTAGAAATTTCAGATAAAAATATTTCGGATCCCATCAAAATGTGGGAATTTTTTTTTAATTCTGTTTTGAGCTGTTGTTAGAAATTATTAATCGTTGTCCTAGCTAGAAGTTGGGCTGTACTTTTAACAAACAGTAAATGGGTTGTAGTAAATTCCATTAGAATTAAAAAATGGGATGTACATTCTTACAAAACACAAATGGGCTATATGTTCTCTGCCAAATCCGAGCTGTGGGCCTACTAAGTTGACGTGTACCAAGGGCTTTGTCAACTTAGTCAATATAAACGATTCTAACTGCAGTGATCGTACGATGTCCATCCAACGGCCGTAGTGCTTCTTCAACCTCTGGTCTTCTTGCTCCAGCCGCCCAAAGCAGCGCCGGTTGTGTCGCGTGCTCCTGCCTCCCGTGGCCGGCTGTGATGCCGCGGAGGCCTCACCGCCCCGTACTACTCCCACCGCTGGCGAGACCATCCCTCTACTCACCCACACCCCTTGTTATTCTGCAGCGACGGCAGCCTCACACCGCAGTCGAACCAGTGAAACCTCGTACTCCTCTCCGCGCGGGCTTCCGCTGCTGCGTCTTCCCCGGCTCCACGCCATCTCCTTCCTAGGCCTTGCCGTCGTCCAGACCACCGCCCTGGTGCTCTCGGCGCGGCGTGGTCAACGTGGTCAACAACCGACTTCCATCGGAAGAGTACTGTACATGGAGAGGCTGACAGCTGGGTCCAGGCGGCCGCAAGGAAATGCCTCCTTATTACGCGCAAAATAATTATTCCTCCCCCGGACAGCAGGGACCCATCGGACGGGCCACCTTATTTCGCGAAAAAATCGTTTCCCCCCTGACTGCTGGGACCCACCGGACGGGCCAGCGTATTTCGCAAAAAAATGTTCCCCCCGCTGTCAGCTCGGACCCACCGGAAGTTCCTCCTTATTACACACAAAAAATGAATACCCCCCTGCTAGCTGGGACCCACCATGGTGGGAGGCTGACTTGTGGGCCTACTAAGTTGACTGGGACAGGGGCCTTTGTCAACTTTAGACAATATGAATGATTCTAGATCCGGTGATCGTACGATGTCCATCCAACGGCCGTAGTGCTTATTAAACCTCTGGTATTCTTGCTCCAGCCGCCCAAAGCAGCGCCGGTCGTGCCGCATGCTCCTGCCTCGCGTGGTCGGCTGTGCTGCTGCGGAGGCCTCACCGCCCCCTACTATTCCCACCGCTGGCCAGGCCCTGCGGCGACGGTAGCCTCACACCGCAGCCGAACCAGTGAACCCTCGTACTCTTCTCCGTGCGGGCTTCCACTGCCGCGTCTTCCCCGGCTCCCCCTCGTCCCCTTCCTAGGCCTCACCGTCATCCACCGCCCTGGTGCTCTCGGCACGGTGTGGTCAACGTGGTCAAGAAACGACTTCCATCGGACGTGGACTGTATGTGGAGAGGCTGACAGCTGGGTCCACGGCCGCAGCAAGGAAGTGCGTCCTTATTACGCGGAAAATAATGATTCCTCCACCTGAAAGCTGGGACCCACCGGACGGGCCACTGTATTTCGTGAAAAAACATTTCCCCCTGACTGCTGGGACCCACCAGCTACATCTTCGCATGCAAGGAAGTGCGTCCGAGCTAAAAAAACAAAACAATTCGCCCCCCTGACCGCTGGGACCCACCAGCGACACCTTCGCACGCAAGGAAGTGTGTCCGGGCAAAAAAAATGATTCGCCCCCCTGACTGCTGGGACCCACCAGCTACATCTTCGCAAGCAAGGAAGTGCGTCCGGGAAGAAAAAAATGATTCGTCCCCCTGACTGCTAGGACCCACCAGCTACATCTTTGCACGCAAGGAAGTGCCTCACAGTCGGGTCCCACCTGATCGAAGCGTATGTAGCGTTGTCATTTTGGTAGCGAACGTGTACGTACATATATACTGGTGGATGTAGAGGCGCGCACGCGTCGTAGTAGAGGCACGCACATAGCATGTACACGTACGTACAGCGGCTCGTGTACATGGCTGGGTCGGAACGGAGAAACAACATCGTCGTCTTGTTCATGGGGAGGCAACAGAATGCGTCGTCTTCATGGGGAGGCAACGGAATGTGTCGTGTTCATCGGGAGGCAACGGAACGCGTGGGAGCCAACCGGCTTGGACGCAACAGGTGATGGAAACGAGGCCTGGCATACCGCAGAACGGAGGAAACGTGTCACACCCTAGCTAGTCATGCATTAGAGTGTTGCATCATGTTTACTCTTTCATCAGAAACTTGAAATGGGGATGACAGAACCCCCAGTCCCCTCTGAAAACCAACTAGGGTTTACTAAAATAATTTTCAATGAACCTGAAATGCCCTTCTAAAATGCCCATCATTTTTGCCTTGGTTCAGAACCTCTGCCAAAAGTGGTGCACATTTTCCTAGGCCATCCTAGGGTTTTGAATTAAATCATAACTATTTGAATTTGGGCATTTAAAATAATATAAAATATTTAAATGCTCAAATATCTCCAAGCTAAATGTTTCATGTTGGAAATAATCCAACTATGGACCAGGAGTAGTTTGGTGATTTTTGGAGTTGCCTAGGTATTTTATTTAATTCAACAAAGTTGCAGATATATTAAATAAAACAGAAAACAGAAAATAAATAAAGGGAGAAGCTTACCTGAGCTCCTCCCTGTGCGGCCCAGCCCAGCCGGCCCAGCACTGTGCTGGCCCGTGCCAGCCAGCTGCTTCCCCTCGCCAGAGCAGGCAGGGAGGTGAGCATGGCGCGCCCGAGCTCGCCACGCACCACCCAGCCTCTCTGCATCGCCCTGGTCGCCGTTGCGCCGCGTGGATCGTCTTCTGGTCGTCGCCCCGACCTCGCCGACACCCTCTCACTCTCCCCCGGCTCTCCCTCGCTCTCTCTCTCTCACGGCCGAAGCTCACCGTCGCCGCCGTTCGCCTTAGCCACTGCCTCCGACCATCCCTCGTTCCCCCGACAAGCTCAGAAGCTCCGCCTCGACTCCCTCTTCCTCCCCACCGCTCCACGAGTTCCCGGAAGCCCTGCATCGCCGCCACGTCGCCGTTCCCCTCTTCGGGCTCCGATCATCGTCGCCGACGAATTCGCCGTCTCCAGCGCGTCCCCGAGCCCGTTTCGACGCCCACTGCAACCGCGATGAGCTACGCCACCGTTTCCCCCTTCTTCCCTGCTCTCTCCCGACCCCTAGGCCCTAGCCCCACCGCGGCCGAAAGCTTCACGCCGCCGGCGATGTCGCCGTCGTGGCCACGGTCGCCGTAGCGCCCAACCGAGCTCACCATCGTGCTCCACATCTCACTAGGAGCACGTAGCACGCTCCAACACCCCCCCTAACGCCCTGCAACACCGTTCCCGTGCACGACCGAACCCCGGCAGCCGCAACCGAGCTCGCCGCCGTCGACTCCGGCCACCCCGACCCCAACGGACTCCGCCAAGAGCCGCGGGTCGTCCTCAGCTTCACTCCGGTGGCCTCCGCGGTTCATTTGGTGGCCGAAACGACCAAAACCACTATCGGCGCCGCACTGATGGTCGCCGCCGGCCAGAACTCCGGCGAGCTGACGTGGCCCAGTTAATTAGCCACTAACCCACCACCTACTGACGCTGACAAGTGGGCCCCAGGGCTTAGTCAAAGCTAACCAGCCCGGGTCAACACGGGATTAGCCCCTGTGTCACTGACGTGTGGACCCCACACGTCAGGTTTGACCCGAGCCAGCCCTGTTGACCTGCTGATGTCACTGTGATGTCAGGCTGATGCAGTAAATGATATTTCTGGATTTAAATTAAATCAGGAAATTCCAGAATATTAATTAAACTTCAAAAATTCATAACTTTTATTCTGTAACTCCAAATTGGACAAATTATATATGAAAAATGATTAGAAAAATCCAATCTATCCATCTGTACTATTTTCATGCATGATCAAACAAGTTAAATTGATGTTTTAAACAGAAAAAGAAAAGGCACTTTAAAAGGCCATATTTGAATTTGGAATTTGAATCTTTGATTCAAATTTGCTCAAACACTTCTGGCTTTAGTTGCATTAGCCCAACACACTCATATTGCCATGTTTCATGCATGCATCATATTGTTGCACATTGTTTGGTGATGCCTGTGTATCGTTATCCTTTGCGACAGGATCTGTCCCCGAGGAGTACCGTGACTACCCTAACGAAGAACCGTATCCGTGCAACGAACCATCAGGCAAGCAACCAACCATTTGATCATATCGATACAATCCCATGTTCTCGCTCCTGCTCTCTTTACTGCATTAAGACAACGCGATTCAAACTGCTGTGTGCTACGGTAGTTGAACCCATTTCCTCTGCATGACCTGTCATTGCCACAGTAACTAGATGAAATCCACTAGCATGTGTAGGAGTTGATTGAGCCCTATGTATGTGTTGTTCCTACCTTGCTATGCCTGCTATGCTTAGAGTCGTGTCAGGTCTGGTTCATCTGGGTGATGGGCTAGAGTGAAATGATTATGTCGGTAATGAGAGTGGTGTGGTGAACACGATTTGGTAAAGGTATCGATGAGAGGCCATGTAGGAGTACATGGTGGGTTGTTTCATTGAAGCCGACCTTAAGCACTGAGATCTGTATGTGTGATTTAAGATTCAGCTACTACCATGCATTGGGCCCGAAACCAATGGACCCTCTCGACTTCTTATTCACCCTAGTTCTCCGTCCAGGAGTTGCAAGTAGTTTCTGGTGTTTGTAGCCTACTGGAGGCCGTGGACAGCGCTGACCGTAGGGGTGGGCTGTGATGCGGTAGGTACGTGGCCGGGTGTACCGAATACCCGTTAGGTATCTCGGGAACCCTGTTCACATCGTTCGGGGCCGTATGGGAAACCTCGGCCGGACTCCCTGCGGATGGAACCTGAATAGGCGATAAACCTGGACTGAAGGCTTAGGTGATTAGGTAGGTCGTGGCCGACACCCACGTTGGGCTTCCGCTTGAAGGTTGCCGAGTACATGTCGTGTAAACGATGGTAAGTGGTGAGAGCGTGTATGAAGAAGTACTCCCTGCAGGGTTAACATGATCTATTCGAATAGCCGCGTCCGCGGTAAAGGACTACTTGGTTGCCTATACAGTTCATAGACAAGTAAATGGAAACTGATAAAAGCCTCAAGATAAGTGTGAGTGCCGAGGATGGCTCTTCCGTAGGAAGACGGAGGTGGATCCTCGGTAGTGTATTGAAGTGGTGAATAGTGGACTCGTGTGCGCAAAACTATTTCCAGTTGAAGTATCGTAGGATAGCCTAGCCAAGAGTCAAAGCTGGCTTGCTGCAATAACTCCACCAACCCTTCTTGATACTATGCATGTATGTAGGATCTGATGTAAGTCTTGCTGAGTACCTTTGTACTCATGTTGCTATAATCTATATTTTTACAGAAGACGCTGCAACCCCTTCTGATGGGTTCTATGTAGACGTTGACATCAACGAGTAGGCTAAAGACCCAGGTGGTGACCCTGAGCTTGTGAAGGACCACGTAGTATAGTTAGGCTTCCAAGCCTCTTTTATTTTACTAGTTGTCTGTACCCAGACAATGTACTTCCGCTGTTGGCTTGTATGATTGTATGACTTGTATGTTGGGTCGTGAGACCCGTACCTTTGTGTGTATGTTATGTATGGATCCCTGAGCCTTAAATAAAGTACTTGTGTCGTAGAGTCATGTTGTGATGCTTCGTTGTATTTGCACATATCGAGCATATTGTGTGTATGATTGAAATGCTTGGTATGTGTGGGATGTGACTATCTAGTTGTTTATCTTTAGTAGCCTCTCTTACCGGGAAATGTCTCCTAGTGTTACGCTGAGCCATGGTAGCTTGCTACTGCTCTGGAACACTTAGGCTGGCCGGCATGTGTCCTTCTTCGTTCCTGTGTCTGTCCCTTCGGGGAAATGTCACGCATTGAGTACCGGAGTCCTGTTAGCCCGCTATAGCCCGGTTTACCGGAGTCCTGCTAGCCCAGTGCTACAGCCCGGACCCACTTGCTGATGACCGACACGTTCGAAGCTGGGTCATGGATGCCTGTCCCTGTAAGTCTGTGCCACTTTGGGTTTACGACTAGTCATGTCAGCCCGGGCTCTTTATCATATGGATGCTAGCGACACTATCATATACGTGAGCCAAAAGGCGCAAACGGTCCCGGGAAAAAGGTAAGACGACACCCGTGGGAATACCGTGCGTGAGGCCGCAAAGTGATATGAGGTGTTACCAGCTAGATCGATGTGACATCGAGTCGGGGTCCTGACAGCGTTGGCATCAGAGCCGGACTGCCTGTAGGTTCTCCAAGCCAAACTGGTCGATGTTGAGTCTAGAAATTCTTTAGTTATATGTAGGGGAATTGTTTGTGGGTTGGAACGTAAGGCTCTTTTTACTCCTTATACCTTATGACTTTCTGATCTGAGTCAGTCCATTCTTCCACCGGGGGTTAAGGAATTAGGATCTGTTCTCTCTATCAGGTTCACGTGTTACTAATCAGTAGTACCTTATAAGTTTGATGGTCATCAGCCTAGCTCAGTTCTACTACCACATTATGTTGTTAGAATGGTTCCAGAACTTTGATGTGATGATGTTGAGTGTGTACGAAATCCTTTGTCAAATGTCTCAATATCCTTTTTGAGCATTTACAGCTGTTATGCTGCCGAAATTTTGGTAGAAATTCTAATGCCTTTGCATTATGATTATGCTTTCAGATGGCCACTCGCGACCTCAATCAAGTGGTTCGCCTAACTCGATGCCTAGATGTACCCGGCCATACTGCTAAGTTGGTCAGGGTAATGACTGAGGCTGGATACCGCTGGTATCCTGAGTACACGGTCGAAGAGCAATTCCGAGACTTTAATCAAAGCCAGTATCTCTGCACTGTCAGGATATTTCCATCTTATCCTGGATCCACTGAGCCTCTTCACTGCTCCTATGGACTCGGGGTTACTATCGAGATGGCTGTGCAGGATGCCGCCTACTCTATGATGACCATTATGCGAGTCAGATCTGGGTTATTTCGGGACTCTGATTTCCGGTATATGCCAGGATCACTTCCGGGAGCACAAGGGTATCTCCAGGCTATCTATGCTGACTCCACTCAGGAGGATTCACGGACTCGCACCACTGCTGAGATGCTCGAGGATAAGGACCGTGAAAATCGGGCCTTAAGGCTAGAGCTCTTCAATACCCGTGCTGACCACTGGGCCACTTTGACTCGGTTCGCACCGGCGGTGCAAGCTGGATTTTCAGACATGCGCGGTCTCTATCCAGTGAGATCTGCTCTGCCAGACGTGATGGTTTGGCGTGATGTAGGAGGCATCACCCCACCTCGCGGTCCCCGCAGGCCACCGTTTGTTGGTCCACGACCTCATCCTAGCCCCTATGGTCCACAAGCTCCGCGAGATCGTCTGTTTCCGGATGAACATGTTGAGCTTCCAGGCTATGGAGGTGACTTCTACGAGGACTACTACGGATCGGTCTGAGTTAGTAGTAGTATCACTAGTTCGCACTAGCTGTGTCGTCTATCGTCCTGCGTGACTCGTGGGATATGACCTAGTTTGTACTCTTCCGGAGATGTAGAAAATAATGTATAGGAGCTTGGAATGTCTCCGATGAGATGTAATCCTCTTTTCACCGTAATAGTACTTGTTTGGTCTTGTACTAAACCTGTATGGTGTGTATGACGATGGAATAAAGAAGCAGTTTCTGTATCTACCATGTCATACGGATGATCATCTTGCATTCCGAGTTATTCCTTACATTATGTATCCTATGACGGAATTTTACCATCCTGATTAAACCATTGTCTTGTTCACCTAGGATGGTCAACACGCGCGCCAACCCTGCTTCTCAAGAGCAGGCCGAAGGCAGTGAAGCCAGGAATGAAAATCTGCCTCATCCTCCTTCACTAGCCGAGGTTATGATGGAGGCTGAGCGAAACAAGCGGGAGACAAACCGTTTGTTGGAGCGTATTGAACAGAATACAGCACACCATCAGAGGGCTAACGTGGTGTCACTCAGTGATTTTATCAAATTGCATCCACCCACGTTCCACCACTCCGTCGAGCCTCTCGACGCCGATGACTGGCTTCGCAGTATCTCTCACAAACTGTGTTCCGCGCTGGTAGCTGAGGCTGACAAGGTCACCTTTGCTGCATATCATCTTGAAGGCCCCGCCAGTCTATGGTGGGAGAATTATGGAGCCATGCGCCCAGCGGGCCATGTCACAACTTGGGCTGAATTCAGCGAGGCTTTCCGTGAACATCATATTCCGGAGGGTCTCATGGACCGTAAGCGTGAAGAATTTTGCAATTTCACCCAAGGCCGACTTTCTGTGGATGCCTATAGCAGGGAGTTTGGTAAGCTCGCCCGATATGCAACTGAGGAAGTGTCTACTAACGCCAAGAAGCAAGCAAGGTTCCGTAAGGGCCTTAGTCCTGAGCTTCGTCGCGACCTCCGTCTGCATGAGTGCACATCTTTTCCGAAACTTGTCAACAAAGCCATCAGTGCTGAAACTGGTCAGACTGATTATGACGCAACACGCAAGCATGGACGCGACATGGGTTCCTCATCCGGTGCTGGTCCTCAGAAGCGCCGCGTGTGGGTACCCAACACCGCCCTGCCACCCAGGTTCACACCGAGGCCATCTTTCCAGGCGCCTCGCCCCGCTCAACAGTCTGCTCCAGCCAAGCCCTATGGGGGTCCAACCAATAATGCTCCTCCACGTACCAGTTCCGTGACTTGTTTCAAGTGTGGGGAATCTGGTCACTATATGCGGGAGTGCCCCCAGACCAACCCCAATCAATCTGCTAAAGCTGTTGGCCGTGGCAAGCCGACAGGGAAGGTGTTCCATGCCAAACCGGTCACCGCTTCACGTGGCCAGGTCAATTGTATCTCTGCCGAAGAAGCTCAAGAGGACCCCAACGTCGTTCTCGGTACGCTTCTTGTTAATTGCCACCCGGCATCTGTTCTTTTCGATACAGGAGCCTCTCATTCCTTTATATCTGAAAATTATGCTCGTTTGCATAACGTTGCATTCTGTGACTTGCCATCCACTATGGAAATCTCTACCCCTTGGTCTAGATGGCAGACCTCTAGGGTAAGTTATGGAAATGAGATCCAAGTCGACAGACTTGTTTTCCTTGCATCTCTGATAGCCCTTAAATCTTCGGATATTAATATCATTTTGGGTATGGACTGGATGTCAGCTCATCAAGCCAAAATTGATTGCTTCTCTAGGACTGTTCAACTCACCCATCCTTCGGGGAAGATAGTCAATGTTTTGACTCGAATAGCCAAGCGACAATTATATTCTCTTAACGCCAGCCCTTTGCCAGACCTTGAGGACGTTCCGGTAGTCCGTGACTTTCCGGATGTCTTTCCAGAGGAATTGCCAGGTGTTCCACCTGACAGGGATGTTGAGTTCGTAATAGACCTCATTCCAGGAACCGTTCCGATTGCTAGAAGACCTTATAAGATGGCACCCCTAGAACTAGCCGAGCTTAAGAAACAACTCGATGAATCCTTGAAAAAGGGTTTCATCCGACCTAGCTCATCTCCGTGGGCTTGCCCCGTCCTATTCGTCAAGAAGAAAGATGGTATGGACCGGATGGTTGTAGATTACCGACCTGTCAATTTGGTCACAATCAAGAACAAATACCCGCTTCCCAGGATCAACGATCTGTATGATCAGCTCGCTGGATCCTCAGTCTTCTCCAAGATGGATTTGAGGTTGGGCTACCATCAAATCAAAATCAGAAACGGGGACATTCCTAAAACGGCTTTTGTTACTCGTTATGGCCAATACGAGTACACCGTCATGTCCTTCGGTTTAACCAACGCTCCAGCCACCTTTTCTCGGTTAATGAACTCAATCTTCATGGAGTATTTGGATAAATTCGTCGTAGTTTATCTCGATGATATACTCATCTACTCTAAGAACGAGGAAGAACATGCCGAACATCTAAGGCTAGTGTTGAAGAAACTTCGAGAGCATCGCCTTTATGCCAAATTCTCTAAATGTGAATTCTGGTTGTCAGAAGTGACCTATCTGGGTCATGTAATATCTGGTAAAGGTATTGTGGTTAACCCTGAGCGAGTTCAAGCCGTCCTTGATTGGACTCCACCTGAATCGGTCAAGCAAGTTCGGAGTTTTCTAGGCTTAGCGAGCTATTGCCGTCGCTTTGTCGAGAACTTCTCCAAAGTTGCCAAACCTCTAACCGAACTCCTCAAGAAAGATAAGAAGTTCGAATGGACTCCACAATGTGAGCACAGCTTTCAGGAACTGAAAAGACGCCTGACCTCTGCTCCCGTGCTGGTACCGCCAGACTTCTCCAAAGACTTTGTTATCTACTGCGACGCCTCGCGACAAGGACTAGGTTGCATTCTCATGCAAGATCGACACGTAATTGCTTACGCTTCACGGCAATTGCACCCACATGAGGAGAATTATCCTACTCATGATCTAGAACTTGCAGCTGTAGTCTATGCACTTAAGACCTGGCGACATTACCTCCTCGGTAATCGTTGCGAAATATTCACTGATCACCAAAGTCTGAAGTATATTTTCACCCAACCGGATTTGAATCTCAGGCAGAGACGTTGGGTTGAATTGATCACCGACTTCGACTTAGGAATAACCTATACCCCAGGGAAAGCCAACGTCATGGCTGATGCGCTAAGTCGTAAATCTTATTGTAACAACCTGATGTTACAACAAAGTCAACCGCTTCTCCATGAGGAATTTCGGAAGCTTAACCTTCACATTGTACCTCAAGGTTTTCTCTCCACCTTGGTGGCAAAACCTACCCTTACGGATCAAATTATCAAAGCACAGAAGGTAGATCCGGGAATCTCCCGCATCAAGAGAAACATTCAGAAAGGAATTGCGAATTGTTTCTCCGTTAATGATCAAGGAGTCGTATACTTCGGGGATCGACTAGTGGTTCCCAAGGTGCGCAACCTGAGGCGATTGATCCTTAAGGAGGCCCATGAATCTCCTCTCACCATTCATCCCGGTAGTACTAAAATGTATCAGGATCTACGCCAGAGGTTCTGGTGGACTAGGATGAAGAGAGAAATTGCTCAGTATATTGCCAATTGCGACGTCTGCCGTCGTGTAAAAGCAGAGCATCAACGGCCTGCTGGCACCCTTCAACCCTTAGCTATTCCTGAATGGAAATGGGATAAAATTGGTATGGATTTCATTACCGGTTTTCCCAGAACCAAAAGAGGGAATAATGCTATTTTCGTCGTGGTCGATCGTCTCCAAAGTAGCTCATTTCTTACCTGTTCGTGAGAGTATAACCGCTAGTCAACTGGCAGACTTATACATCTCCCGGATAGTGTCCCTCCATGGTGTTCCTTTGGAAATCAATTCGGATCGAGGAAGTCTTTTCACCTCTCGATTTTGGGAAAGTTTCCAAAATGCTATGGGAACTCGTCTCTCCTTTAGCACCGCTTTCCACCCTCAGTCAAGTGGTCAAGTGGAACGCATCAACCAAATTCTAGAAGACATGCTTCGAGCCTCTGTTATCTCGTTCGGAATGGACTGGGAGAAGTGCCTTCCATTTGCCGAATTCGCTTACAACAACAGCTATCAATCTAGCTTGGGTAAAGCCCCTTTTGAAGTTCTCTATGGACGACGATGTCGAACACCCCTTAACTGGTCAGAGACCGGGGAAAGACAATTCTTTGGCCCGGATATGATTCAGGAAGCAGAAGAACAAGTTCGTATCGTTCGTGAAAAGTTGAAAACAGCCCAATCTCGTCAAAAGAGTCAATATGACCGAAAACATAAGGCTATGACTTTCGAGGTTGACGAGAAGGCTTATCTTCGGGTCACCCCTCTGAAGGGAACCCATCGTTTCGGTATCAAAGGCAAATTGGCTCCTCGTTACATTGGACCTTTTCGCATTCTTGCCAAACGAGGAGAAGTTGCCTACCAATTGGAACTACCTCC